>NC_082597.1:58927016-59224282 GCF_030936135.1 Gavia stellata | reverse complement strand
TGTTTGCAGGCAGCCACCCACTTCTGGGGGGTAACGAGGTTTAACGGAGTGAATGCAGACCTTTCCATTCCAGTTGGTTTCAGTGCAGAGAAAGATCCTACATTTGATTTTTTAGTACAACTGTAGGCTACAATACCATGCACGGAGCAGGGTAGAAAAGGTTACAGGGTTTGGAAATATCTCTGATGTAACTTGCTCATAGTGTGAAACAGCATCATCCTTCAAATCTCTTCGATAAGCAGAGCTGTGGCTGCTTCCTTCAGCTCTAGCTCTGCTTACAAAATGGCCCACTGGCAAACTCAAGAAAATAAACTACAACAGGCATGAAACTCACTCTTTTGGAAGGTACTGCGGAGAAACAGCAGTACATTTCTAAATCTAGGTCGCTGGAGTGGCAAAAAAAATGTGGTGGGGAGGAGAGACGACTGCTCAAAAAGAAACGAAAATGAGGAGTGAGGGCAGGTCATACAGGACGAGGTTGATGACTCTAACCATGCTTCAAGGGTCTCATGCCAATTTACATTGCCCTGCTGATGCTATGCAAAAAGCCTAACTGTAGTTGCAAGTCAGGTTACAAACTTTCAGCGCCATTCATCTTTTGCATCAGAAGTACTTGGAGCACAACAGCAGTAAATTAGTGCCAGCTCTCCTGCTGAGATAATTCAAAGTATCTTTCCCTACCCAGCAGGGCCTGATTTTTCATGTCGATTACATATTGTGATTAATATGGAGGCATTTGCTCATTTAACAGGGGAAAAAACCCCAAAACCCTAAAATCCACACCAAATAGGGCTTTTTGGGGGACAACTTGCCTTGTTTATTCTTCTCCACTCAGCAAACCATTAATTTCAATGAAGAACTGCAGCCGGTGATGGGCAACGATACAAAGAGATTGATAGATCAACCCTATTTCACCCTCACATACCTATTGGGGTACATGTACATTTTGAGATGAGGCTTCTTGATCACCTCGGTGCTTGATATTGTCCCTACCTCCCACACCACTGATTAGTGTCACTCACTGAATGAGCAGAGAGGGCGCGGAGGCAGATTCTGCCAGCAGTAAGAAACTTACTTCAAATAAAACCTGTGAAATACAGCCTAAGATTCATGTCATGTAGGTGGAGGGGGGAGGAGAGGAAAACATCTTTCCCTTGAAGGACTCATGGCTGCTTTTATGTCTTGTAAAAAAGAAATGGTCTAGTTTACTAGAGGGGAAGAGAGAAGGTAGGTTGATTTTAGGAGCACTATGTGATGTCTTGGCAACGAAATGGTTCAGGGTCAGGGAGGGGGGAATATACTTGGAAATTATGCTACTTGCGAGGTCTCTGTGAAGGCAGGTGTTCAATACCCATCTGCCAGAGATGGCTAGATTGTCTTTATGGGATTAGCTCCACATGGCAGGAGCCCAAGAGACTCTGCGGTATGATACAGAGGTATGGGAAGGAAGGGGAGGGAGGTGGGAGACTGGTTTTCATGTCTGCACATTGACAGCCAACATCTCAGAAGCTCAATGCAGAAGGCTTTTGCTAAAGGTTGGTCTAAGGAGACGTGACATGCAGTAGGTAGAAATGGTGCTGAGCTGCAAAGATCTGAACTGGAATCTCTCCAAAGCCTGAGCATGCCTGGGAACTGGAGCTGTTGTCACCATCCTGTGAAAGGGTTCATTTGGATGTTATGGAGTTGGGAGGGGAGCTGAGAGGGTCCCAAATGACATCTGGTTGAAGATGAAGAACAAGAACTTATGCCTCAGACTGGGGTATGGCAGAAATATCTGTGTTGCTTAGTGGTTATTCAGTGCACCTGCAGTCAGGACTTTTGGAGCAAGAGGAGGGAAAGTCCTGTCAGCGATGGGACAGAGACTCAACTGTATGGTATCAGTTCCACCTTCTGCAAAACTAGGCTATATAATATTGCTGAGATAGACACTGTGAAGCTTAAGAATGCTTGCAAAAGGGTACAGGGAAGCTCAAATACCCATCCCAAGAGATACCTGGAAGTCAAACAACAATGCATATGCCTAGTGCTGAGCACCCACCACTTCCACTGGTGGCAGTGAGATCACAGTGGAGGAAGGGGATGGGGGAGACTTGCAATCTTGCTGGATAGGGCTTTTAAATGAGACATATCATCAGAGTCTCACAAGCTTTGACATCTACTGGATGAGGAACCTGGACAGGTCAATTTTACTGTGGGAAGGGAAGAGTTAAGGAGAGAGGATGTAAAAGGAGGTGGAGGGCTGGCAGAGAGCTCTTAAGGATTGGGGTAGATGCTCCTGCAGTCTTTGGGGGGGGAGGACACCAAAGTACTGGGGGCAGTAGCTGCTCTTCCTTGCATTAGTCATCACACCACCCCCCCACCCCCCCCCCAAAGGCTGTCAGGAGCCCCAGCCAGCCTCAAGGGTCCTGGTGGAGGTGAGGTCAGCTGCAGGAAGAGGGCTGCCTTATGTCTATCCAGTAGACTGCTGGTCAAGGCAGCTGCCTGTCCTGCCTATAGAGAGATCCACCTCACCTTGCCTTTCCTGTAAGGCCTGTAAAAAGCAACAGATGCCATGCTATACGAGCCCTTTGCAGCACCTAGCACATGGGAACCCACCCCCTCCTTGGGGCTCTAACTACAACCCACAAAGCCATTGCTACCATTAAAAGGCCATTATCAGATTACATACAATTAGGGATTATAACACAGCTTGGTTCTGCACCCTCTGAAACGGCTGACAAAGCCCAGCTAGGGCAGGAGTCCTTTTTAAGGCAGTGAGATGGGGTTCTCCACGTGACATTCACACTTTGACGAACTGATCATTTCACTGTCAAACAAAAACCATATGGCTGGATTCCATACACAAATGACTCCATCCAGAAATAGATGTCCAATTAAGGGAAAATATTTTTCCAAAAATCATTTTGTTTCCTATAGTTTATAAGCTTTTTTTTTTTTTAAATTAACTTTTCATGTCAGTCAGTTTGGGATTGGTTTATTTTTAAGAGTTAGTAAACTCCTATACACCAAACCCCCTATGTAGAAAGAACAGTCTCTGCTATTTGTTTTTGGTTTTTTTAATAGCAGAACAGCTATCACATTTTCCACTCCATCTTTTGCCCCAAAGCCTTTTATGCCATTGTAATTCAATGGATCTAAGATCTGTTTTTAAGGGAAGCTGCAGAGGCTCAGAAGACCTCAAAAACAGGCCCTGCAAGCTTTCCAGGGCTGTTAAGCATGACAAAGAGAGGTGAAAAGTTTTAAGATGAGAAGAGATTAGTGCAATGATCTAATTTACACCCCTAAGAAAGTATATCCAACAGTCCTGGCATCAAAAAAATGACCTCTAATGAGGAAAAAAGGCTGAGAGTTCACAGAGCAGATCCTTCTTCCCAGCAGAGATCCCTGCACCCCTCACACATAATCATTCCTTGGAGGTACTGAAGATAACAGGGCACATGGAGAGATGAAGGCAAAGCTGCTTGGAGCGGGTGCATGCTGGGCAGGTCTGGTTGCTTGGGGTGTTTGGGCACCGCATCTTTCTTCTGGGCTTGTCTATCTTCAGTGGCTCAGGATTACCGTTCTTCAGTGAGTGCTGGAGTCGGGTGGAGGTGAGGGTCCCCGTCCTTCCCAGGCCTCTGGCGAAAACTGAAAATCCTGCCAGAGAAGTGTGCTTTGCAGGAGTGCCGGGCTGGAGAGAGCAGTGCTGGACTAGCGTTGTCCAGCTGTTTTGGCACCAGGTTTCACCAGGATTTCAACCCTCTTATGCTTCTTTGTTCTTCATCCCCCAACGCATGGGCCTTTGGTACAGGGCAATCACAAACACAGGGGAGGCCAGCGGCGCACGCGGAGGTACCTGCAAGGACCAGAGGATGGGAAGGAGGAGAGGGGAGATTCAGTTCACCTTCACCGCGCTTAGTACGGATTTGAGCCGCTCTGGATATCAGTGTGCAATCGGGGGCCTGCCAGCCCTCACTGTGGGTGCTCTCCCGCGGCCGTCCAGGGGACCACCTTGCGACTGCTGCGAGAGAGGTAAGGGAAAAGCACTTTTCCAGTAACTGCAGAAATATTTAGGAGTCTGCAAACTGGTGGGAAACCATTACCCTGAAGTCAACCAGCCTCCTAAAATCCTTGCTGGGCTCCTGTTTCGCCAGAGCTGCTCCGCGGGGGTTGCATGCAGGAGAGGGGCTCCAGCGGCGCGCCGCGGCTGCGGGGAAGCGCGGGCAGCGGAGGGACGGGGCAGCGCTCTTCCCGGCCGGGGCCCGCCCCGAGGGCTCCTCTCGCACACCTCCTGCTGGCAGCTGGGATCGCACCACAGCTCCCTCACCCAGAGTCCGCTGCATAGCTCCCCAGGCTGACTCTGGGGAGGGGGGGGGGCGTGGGGGGAGAGAGGCTTAAAAAAGAAAGAGGAGGACAAAAACCCCACAAAACACTGCAGCAGCAGCCGCGCCTCGTACCCGCGGCCGCCATGGCGTCTCGCCGGGGCGGTTGGGGTGGGGGCACGAGGCGCCAGGGCGCCACCGTGTGGCACCTGCCCCGCCAGTGACAGTCCACCGAGGCGGGGGACCGGCCGCCGCCCTCCCGGCCCCCAGGCGGGGCCCGCGCACTCCTTCCCCCGCTCCCCGGCCGGTGGCCGTGCACCTCGGTGCGAGGCGGGCGGGTGGGGCCAGGCTCCAACGCCGTCCTCCCCCCAGGGTGCAACCAAAACGCAAATGTCTGCACTGAGGGACTGGATTATTTGTGGGGGGAGTTGAAAGGCTTAGTGAAGGACTTTTCCTCTTTTTAGCAACGGCAAAAAAGTTGTCGTGACCCCGGTGACGCTGGGTTGAAAGTGGTCCCCTGTAATAAAGCACCTCAAGACCGCACGTAACTCGGGGCGCGGAGGTGCCTTCCTCCCATCCGCCCCGAGCCCGGGGAGCACAGCTGTGCAAACGCGGCGGCTCCTGGGGTGGCCCCACCGCTGGCTCTGCTCCCCAGGACCGCGTTTCTCCCCGCCGAGGCCAAGCACGACGTGCAGCTCCCAGTGGCCTGGCTTTCCCAGTGGACCAGGGAGGAATTTTCTGACAAAAATGGTTCAAATGAGCAAATGTCGGTTTGTTAAACCTCATGCTTTTCAAGGAAAGCCGCTTTAACCGCTGCGAAGCCTGGTGGTGTGCTGGTAGCTGAAAGCCTGAGTAGCTGCTCCTTTGCCATGTGTGCCAGGCGGGCAAATTCTCTACTGGGAAATTAGATCGGGGTGAGGTCTGCGTCTACGGGCAGCTTGCCTTGGCAGCATTGCAGGAAGGTTCCCATGGCCCAGCATGGAAATTCTGGTCAAAGCAAGAGGGAAGGCAAAATAAAAGTCCCGGAGAGCAGCGGTCAGGCAGATATTGTCCTCTGTGCTCAACTCAGAGTGCTCAGACAACATTCAGAGAAACAGTGAGGATCCCAAAGTTCAGGAAGAGAAGATGATGAAAATGAGTTCTCAAGCTTTATTCTAAGCAAAGTCCCTAAGTGCAGCAGCAGAACTGAAGAAAAGTTCTAGTACCCTCATCGCTGAATGAATTGTTCTTAACCTTCTTAGTCATTAGATTCAATGCAATGAGTCAAGGCTGAGAGATTAAGGCCACCTGCATTTGAAAATTTCTCTTCCTAGCGAGTGGTTTAATGCTGTTTGGCTTGACTGCAAATTTGGCAATCCAACCCATCATATCTACTGAGTGGAGGGAAGTCTGTTGTGACAGCATTGACCACAACATTGTACATATAACTCAGCACCCATCACAAGGCACTCGTGTTTGCCCTGGCATCTTTGGTGTACCTTATGAATGCCGTTATCTTCTTTGAATTTTTTTCCTGGTTCTTTTCTTCAAAGGTGATAATGTATTCAAGCCAGATTTGGCAAAGGAATTTCTTGTGTACTCTGAAATAAACATGAGAGAGGTAAAGACCTATGGAAAATAAACTCTTCCATACACTTTTCTTTCATCTGATCTCCTTAGAAGTTTGTTTCAAATTCTTTAGGGAAGGCAAGTTTCCTCCTGCCAATAGGTTTCGCAGGTGGTGCTACTGTTTCTGCCAAAGAAAAGGCTGCCATATGACATGGCATCGGTTGTGGTATCCACTAGAGAAAGCATCTGTCCTTCTTTTGCCTCTCTTTCCCCATCACAAATTCACATAAAAAATTTTCCTTAAAATCTGAAAGAATGAAGGGAATTGCAGCATTTACTCCAGAATTCCCCAGAGAGGAAGCCTTTGAACTTTCTATTTATTTCTGTTCTTTATGACATCAGTGCAAATGTGCCCTTCACAAGTCCTGGTAAGATCCTTTATAGGAACTCTTGTGCTCTGTGTGCTGCATAGTGATACACAAACACACATATACACTCTGGCAAAGTGCTTTGTGTGTTGCGTAGTGATACGCAGACATGCATACACACTGTGGCATAGCTAGATATGAACTTCATGTTTTGGAATATCACATCTCTTTGTTTCTTTTCCTGTACCTTGAAATTGTCACATCCCGTAGTCACGCACATGTTTTGAAAACATAAGGAGCTGTTCCATGCCTCCTGCTTTGTCTGCATCCAGTGCTCTGTCCTCTTTGGGTTAACTCAAACAACAGTCACCGGAAGTGCTATAGTGGCTCTTCTGATCTTAAATTAGAAAAATAGGTTTGCTTTTTTCTTTAGAAAGTAGTAGAGATCTTCTGTAACATCTGAGGTCATCTTGTCTGTCCTTCAGTACAGCACGGCTAAATAATTTCCCTCCATAAACTTTGAGTTGAGCTCATAATTGAGCTAATGTTCAGTGTGTCATACTTTTTTTATCAGCAACTGAATTCAGTTTTGTTGCAATCTATCTTCATCTCCCTTCCTTGGCTGCTCTGTAACCAAGCCAAGCTGCATCTTATCCTGACACTTTCTACTTGCTTGAATCACTCTTTGAAGTCCTTTGTGTCGTGGTCCCTATCCCTACAGATACAGTGCATTGTCTTTCATGACCATTCAAAGGAGTTGTGGGGAGAGCAGGTAGATCCATTTGAGTGTATTTTGTGTCTGACTGGTGTTGCTTCTGTACAGTTTAAAGATGTGTTGAGTGTATGAGGTCATGTAATGAAATAATGACACATTACCTTATGCAACAGGACGTAGCATTTGGAAGCAAATGAGCCAAAGTCTGTCTTTTGTTGAAGTGAATGGCCTTTTGTGGAGCAGGTTACACCTAGAAGAGAAACAGCAGGATTCAACAACTGCATTTCAGGCAGGCTACGCTTACACGCAGCTTTTCTTGAGGAACATTAGAAGTTGCTCTACAAAACTGCACATGGTCTTCTGTAACAGTTAGGTCAGTGCAAAGGTGAACCTCCAGCAGAGAGTGGGCAGATGGCTTGAGGAATCACAGTCCAGCTCATCTCATTTTTTTCACATTTGTGTGGAGTGAAGCCCCTGTAACATTACTAGCAGATTGCTTTTACCTTATCGGGAAATGGTCATGGTGCAACCCTCACTGGCAAGAGCAAGCCTGCTCAGCAAGGTTGTCTAGGTCTCTGTGGAACAGGGACTATTCATCTTCGGTGTCTTGTGCTTTGTCCAAACACACTGTCAACCTTCCACCAATTATAATAAAGGTAATTCCTCAAACAGATCGAAACCCCTTCGTTGAGAAAGGATGTTTTTTTCTTTCCTGTTCAGACAATTGATGTCTTGTGGAAGGCTAGGAAAGATGCTGTATAATGAAATTATGAAGCCAGTCATCTGAATGTGGAACTGACATAGTTCATTGCTATGTCTGTGGTCAAGAAGAAGGTTGAACCTGAAGATGCAAATGTCCGTCCCCTCAACCCATTTCTCATTCCAGTGTCTAACCAGATGTCCAACATCTGGCTAGATGTTGCTGTGTGAGCAGCTGTCTCACACCTGGGACATTGGGCAGTAACAGTTATCTGAGTGGGAGAAGGAGTCTGAACCAGGAGTCCCAGCTTAATAGCTGTCTTGGTTTGAAAAGAACTTTAGGATTTACTGGGGGATTGGGAGGAAGAAGTCCCTTGTACTTGGGTTAAACAGTATCTCCTCCAGTAATGTGGGTGACAACATCCCAAGGAAATAAAGAGGAGAAAGATGAACTAGAACTAGTCACTGCTAGTTAAAGCCCTTTATTTATTTATTTATTTATTTATTTATTTTTATTATTTTTATTTTTTCTTGCTCAGTTCCCCAGAGGACTGCTGCCTGAGTCAGCTGTGCTGTGGCACCAGGTATGACTCAAACTGCCACTAGACTAATGTTTAGTACATCATTCGTAATCTTTCTCTGCAGCCTGGGTGGGCAAATATGTTTCCCATTCCTGTCTCTGCCACAGGCCAAATCCCAATTATTCAGGCCAAATCCCAATTATTCAGACATACTTCAGGAAAAACAAACAAACAAACAAGTGAAATCATGACAACTAGTTTAGGCTGTACTGGGGGTTTGCATTAATTACTCCATAAAAAGGAATTTTCTTAAGATACAACTGTCTGCAACTCAAGGAGTGGAGCAAAACTTAGTATCATGTGATCTCAGCCTTCCCCTCTGAGCCCCTCATGATGTTCACCATTCGTTTGTGACTGCATGATCCCCTCTACCACTACCACTAACTAGCTAGGCATGATAGGTACCATGGCTGTAAGGGAAAAACTGTCTTGAGTAGTGTAGGTGGCTCTTTAGTCAGGTTATGTCATACTGACAGGAGCTCATGTCTCCTGAATTAGCCTCACAAAGCTTGGTAAAATGCAGAAGAAGTCCTTTTGGACTAGCAAAACCCAGATACAGAATCTACTCTGAGAGAAAAAGTAGTTAATATTTTTCCTGTAGGCCACACCTCTTCCAAACAAAAAACCCCCTGCTATTGTTTTGCATAAAGTAGGAGCTTAAAAACTTGAGTCTCAGCCCCTTTTTTTTTTTCTTTTTTAAATGTAAAGTGCATTCATGAGGTGAATGTGCCTTTTGGGAACTTCTTCTGAGCAAGCATAAATTTTATTTGTTCTTATAACTGCCATGTCAGTATATGGCCTACAGGAATAAGACTGCAGCCATGATGCTACAGTACTTTATAGTACTGTGTATGGTACTTAAATACTTTATTTCTTATTTCCTGTTTGAGGGTGAGATCATTTCATTCATTCAGGCACTGATGAGATGCACAGAGTGGAAAAGCAGAATGACAAGCCAGTAGGGAGAGGAGGCATAGAATCATAGAATGGTTTGGATTGGAAGGGACCTTTAAAGATCCAACCCCCTTGACATGTGCAGGGACATCTTCCACTAGATCAGGTTGTTCAAAACCCTGTCCAACCTGATCTTGAACACTTCCAATGATGGGGCATCCACAACTTCTCTGGGAAACCTGTTCCAGTGTCTCACTACCCTCATAGTAAAGAATTTCCTCCTTATACCTAATCTCAATCTGCCCTCTTTCGGTTTAAAACCACCGCTTCTTGTCCTGTCACTACAAGCCTGGCAAAAAGTCCCATCTTTTTTATAAGATCCATTTATATACTGAAAGGCCACAATAAGGTCTTGCTGGAGCCTTCTTTTCTCCAAGCTAAACAACCCCAACTCGCTCCGCCTTTCTTCACAGGAGAATTGTTCCAGCCCTCTGATTGTTTTCGTGGCCCTCCTCTGGACTCTAACAAGTCCATGTCTTTCTTTTATTGGGGACCCCAGAGCTGGATGCACTACTACAGGTGGGGTCTCACCTCCTTTGACCTGCTGGTCATTTTTCTTTTGATGCAGCCCAGGCTTTCTGGGCTGCAAGCGGACATTGCTGACTTATATAAAATTTTTCGTCCACCAGAATCCCCAAGCCCTTCTCTGCAGTGCAGCTCTCAATCAGTTCATCATCCAGTCTGTACTGATATTGGGGATTGCCCTGACCCAGGTACTGGATCTTGCACTTGGCCTTGTTGAACTTTGTGAGGTTCACATGGGCCCACTTCTTAAGCCTTCAAGGTCCCTCTGGATGTTACGCCTTCCCACTAGTGTAACAACTGTACCACTCAGCTTGGTGTCATCCACAAACTTGCTGAGGGTGCACTCAAACCCACTATCTATGCCATTAATATTAAATAGTATTAAATAGTATTGGTCCCAGTATGGACCCTTGAGGGACACCACTTGTTGCATGGTCAAGACACATCACAAGGACACCACTCTGCCTCCACAGAGTGCTTACCTAGTGCCACTTTTGCTCTTTTCTCCATTTGCTCCAGTCTCACCCCAATGAGAACAACCTAACAGGGAAAATCTCTGATGAATATGAGCCTTGGTTTACATAGGAATTTGTAGCCAGACTTTTACTATCCAGAATTCTTAATAGCCCTCCATGGTACCTCACCAGGTTATTGTCCAAGCAGAGAAACCCTGTACTTGGCCAGCTCCGACACCACTCAATCTAGTGCAGAGGATGAGTGTTAAATAACATTGTTGGTAATGAAAAAAAACTGGAAACATCTCAGCAGTTTCTCCTAAGAAAGGATCTGGCTGAGCCCCTCTGGTTTCCTCCAACACTTACCCACCCATGCAGCTTTAAAGTTCATGTTTACAGATCACCTGCTGATTTGAGAATGAGTTTGCTGCTGTTAACTTAGGACTGAGGCTGGCAGTCATGACACATGGATTTAGCCATGACATTTTTGAGGATGCAGAGCTAGGCCACGAGAACAGCGATGTCTCCTCCTCCTTGAATGCCCTCTAAGGGGGAGAAATGAAAGAAAGTAAATATGAAGCAGGGAATATAAATTGCAGCACGACTTCCCCAGGAAACCTAGCCTCCTTCCAAATCCCAAACTATTAAAGAAGGAACCAAAGCCCATCTTCACATGGCAGGAGTTGGGTAACTGTTGCTGACTGGCATGGAGCCCAGCCTTTGAGCAGCAACATGACAATTCATTTTGACTCACTTCCATGGATATCTGCTACTACTACATTTGCTGCAGTGAATTGCAGTTTGAAGGCTTAGCACTTTAAATAACTATTGCCACAAAAGGCACTAATAAAAGGGACTCATTCGGCAGCTGATGAATGGGTGCAGAGCTGGTTTCCAAGTTTCTACTGCATCATGAGCAGAATGAAATGAGTAGTCCCAAGCCTGTGGCAAAAAATTTGCTGTATGAATCCAGCTCTTCGAAAGGCCTCACACCCACTGAAATCAATGAGTGTTGAGAGGCTGTGTACCTTTGGAGCTCCAGAACAAAACATTTAGTTCTGTGTACTAACTATAGGCTTTGTGTTGTACATACATACACACACACCCTCCCACACACTCTATCATCACAGACTTAATTGTTAGCTAAGCACTCCCAACAGGACTGAAATTAAATGCCCAAAGAAGGGTTATTCCTTAAATTTATTTCTGAGATGCTCTGCCCTCAAGATACAAGAGATGCAGCTTCTCTCTCTCTCTCTCTCAATATATACTCTCAAGTATGCATTATCTCTTATCTCACCAACACCAGTCCTTGAAAGGATGATGTACTCTGCAGCACTTACTTAGTCTGTTTTGGTCTATTTCTAATGTTGAGAGGTTCTAACACACTTTTCTTCACAGATTCAATTAACTCCCTTACTTGTGAGGTTGAGAGACAGGAGATTTGTTCATCTCCAACCTGACTGTAGGTGGAAAAGAAAAAGCATTGCTTCCATTTCCATCTTTTTTTCCCCACTTTATGTTGCCAGAAGGATTGTGTATTGGGTTTGCAAGGCAAGCTTTATGTAGCAGGGGGAGCTACAAGGATGGCTTCTGTGAAAAGCTGCTAGAAGCTTTCCCTATGTCCAATAGAGCCAATGCCAGCCAGCTCCAAGGGACCCAGAGCTGGCCAAGGCCAAGCCAATCAGCAACGGTGGTAGCGTCTCTGGGATAACATATTTAAGAAAGGGGAAAACCAACTGCGCAACGGCAGCCAGAGAAGAGAGGAGTGAGAATATGCAGATATCCACCTGCAGCCCATGGAGGACCCCACGCGGAGCAGGTGGATGCCTGAAAGAGGCTGTGACCCCATGGGAAGCCCGTGCTGGAGCAGGCTCCTGGCAGGACCTGTGGACCTGTGGAAAGAGAAGCCTACGCTGGATGGGTTTGCTGTCAGGACTTGTGACCCCCCAGGAGACCCACGCTGGAGCAGTCTGTTCCTGAAGGACTGCACCCTGTGGAAGGGACCCACGCTGGAGCAGTTCGTGAAGAACTGCAGCCCGCGGGAAGGACCCACATTGGAGAAGTTCGTGGAGAACTGTCTCCCGTGGGAGGGACCCCACGCTGGAGCAGGGGAAGAGTGTGAGGAGGAAGGAGCGTCAGAAACAACGTGTGATGAACTGACTGCAACGCCCATTCCCCGTCGCCCTGTGCCACTCGGGAGGAGGAGGTAGAGAAAATCGGGAGTGAAGTTGAGCCCAGGAACAAGGGAGGGGTGAGGGGAAGGTGTTTTTAAGATTTGGTTTTATTTCTCATTATCTTACTCTGATTTTGTTTGATTGGCAATAAATTCAACTAATTTCCCCAAGTCGAGTCGGTTTTGCCCGTGACGGTAATGGTGAGGCATCTCCCTGTCCTTATCTCGACCCACAAGCCTTTCATTATATTTTCTCTCCCCTGTCCAGCTGAGGAAAGGAAGTGACAGAGAGGCTTTGGTGGGCACCTGGCATCCAGCCAGGGTCAACCCACCACAGATTGGTACTGACGACTTCTCAGTTATGAGCTACTATGTGTATGAACACAGACGTGATGAAGTTAGGAGACGAAATGTTTCTCAACCATCATACATGAGATCTGTAAATTCCTTCCAGTCAGGCACAGCTGCAAGCTATCCTCAAAACAGAGCAATAAGGAAAGAAAACCCTCTTTCTCCTGTTGCACTAACTCTCTTCCATAGAGAATTGTGAGTGCGGGTAGATCCAGATGTTACTGTCAATGAGTTCAGAGGGGAAGTTGCAAGCATAGCTCACACGAAAAAAAAATCCAAACTCTCTGAACACCATATAGCAGGCTCTCACATAGCCTGTTGTTCCCTAACAGATCCTTTGTGCTTTGCAGTATGTTAGTTAATGCTAGGCACTGAAATCTTTTCTCCCTCCTCTCTCCATTTTACTTTTCAAAGAGACTCTCTTTGGGAAGGAGTGGTCCCGATCAAGACAGTAACAGCCTCAAAGGTGTGTGAAGGCTTTTAGACAGCCCTGGTTGCTGGAGTAGAATATGAAGGCTGAGCTACTTGCCTAGGACTCCAGCACACCGCTAGAGGATTTGGTGGTTCAAAAAATTTTCAGACAGCCATGTCTTGAGTGGGGAGGGCTATCTAAGTACAGACAGTATGAAACCCAGCTCTGCTTTTTATCTTCTTTTAAAGCCTACTCCTTTAGAGCCTAGGCACCCAAGTCAGGCAGGGATTAGGCACCCAAGTCAGGCAGGGATTTATCACCCAAACCTGGTCTTCTGAAGGCAAGTCCTTTCCAAACTGGACTGCAAGGCACAGCTCATTTTTAAAAGACCAGAGGAGTATGAGCTGAGTGATCTACATGATAACAGGCATGCACATGAACCTTGTTCAGTAACCACACTGTTGGATCAAAGCGGCTGGAACTGCATTTTTTGGAGGTCAGATGTAGACAAAGTATGACTGGTTTCTGCCAGATTAGGCAGAGGAAGGTCACTTCTGAGGATTATGAATTAATTTCGGCAGATGAACACTGGTTGGCTTAGACCCACCCAAGCTGGTGGAAGATCAGGGCATAGCAGAGGCAGAATGTTAGAAATCAAGGAGGGGGGTTACAGATGAAAATGTAAGCATATAAAGTATTACGCAGGAGGATTTGAGGTTCATACACTTGGATTTAGGGACCTCACTTCCGCCAGTAACCTGTTTTAGATGTTTACATCCTTTATTATCTCAGTCTAGCATCTTTTTCTTTGGAAGTGAGAAAAGTGATACCATAGTTCATTAATCTCTAGAGCACTTCATTCCAAGTACAGCCCGAATGTCTTTACGCTGCTTTGCTTTGTATGCAGCATCTGTAGTCTATCTGAGTATTTACACCACACCACTGTTTCAACTGAACATCTACATACAGGGTGTCCTTTGACAGCTGCTGAAATGCAACCACATCAAAGCAAGAACTGCTTACTGGCAAATGGCACAACTTCACATGTCTTCCTACACAAGAAGCTCACAATTATCCTCTGTCATGCAATCTGCAGCCTGGCCTAGTGGACAGCTGAATGACTGAAACTTGAAACAATGGATGTGCTGGTGCCTGGCTCTGCCTCAGTTTACCCTCTGTAAAATGGGGCGAATTGCACAGCACTGCAGATGGAAAGCACAGATGGGTCTCTTAACTAAGGTCTAGGGTAAAAACAGTATAGAAAATAAATCAGGCATATTGTAGGAAGGATGCTGTTTCAGATAGTGCATTTTATAGACTGAGAGTTTTAAAATGGATGAAACAGAGTTCTTAATTACCATGGAACATCAGAAGAGAGCTTGTCCCAGATGACACTCACAGTCAACAAGTTTCTGATCTAAAACAGACAAGGAAGCTACAGCACAGCTGAACTAGAAAAACCATAGTAGGAAATATGTTAAACATTATTTTCTGATCATTCTTGTTGTTATGAGTTAGCAATTTGTGACTGTTACAAAGAACTCCATTTCAGGACAGAAGATTTTGACTGGAAAAAAAAAATTGATGACTTTATGCACTGAGGGATCATTTCAGCTGTAGAAGGAACACAGCAAAAGACATAGGAACAGCAGCTTAAATGTGGCATGCTGAAATTAGCTGGGGGATTAGCTGGTTTAACAATATGTGCTATTACCAAGGCAAAACAAAACGCACAAAGAGTTTCTTTCTCATGATTTATGAGCCAGCTTTGTGAAAGCAACATATCCATAGTGCTAGCACCATGAGAAAACTCCAAGTCCATGCACCATGAGAAAACTCCAAGTCCATCTTTCTTTCCATACAAAGGCACACAGATTACCAGCTTGTGTTAGGAAACTCCCTCCATCGCGTTACAGCAGAGTGATTGTCAGAATGATGCTGTTGCTCTTCAGAAGGCACTGATAGCAGTAAATAGCCTTTGCGGGGAGGCAGTTGTGCCTCCATTTCCCACCTGCATTTCGTTTTTCATTCTTCCTTACCAACCCCACAGATCCATCTGCCCTCAGAGCGGGGTAACTGCAAGTGTGGCACATGGCAGGCCCTGCCTGCTTTTCCTCCATCTCTGTACAGCTTGTCTGAGCATATCTGGTACAAACCCTTTGCTCAGCACTGCCTCTCACACAGACTCTGCAGGGACACAGTATGGCTGGTTTAGGCAAAGCTCTGTTGTTTTTTTTCTCCTTTCTCCCCAACCAACTCACAGTTAATCCATGACATACTACATACCTCAAAGGGCACCAGACTATTCATCCAGCTGAGAGGTGAGTGAAAAAATACAGACCCACTTTGACACCGTATCAGCTAACTCTCCAGATAACCCAAAAGCTCACCAAGAGCCAAGAGGACAAGCCTGCTGTCATGCAAGCCCTGGGCAGAGCAATCCCAGGTCTTAGTGAGTGTATAAGCACCAGGAATTTTCCACCCCTTTGAGAGTTTGGATGCTGGAATTTAACTTGAAGAAGGAAACAGATAGACATGTTGGGGGAGGACAGAAGATGATAGAAAAACTTCAGTGAATAAAAGCACCATTACTTATATACACTAGGACACAACAGGAGAGCCACAAGTTAAGCATGGAGACATAGAGAATTAAGTGCTAATAACCACAAGGTCTTCCACTCAATGCTATTATGTCACTGGAACATTTGAACCTGCTTTAAGGGCAACCTAAAATAAGATCAGGCACCCAGCAGCTGCATTCATACCAAGCTTTCCTTGCAGAGGAGAAATGGGCATAATTTTCTTCAAGCTCTAATCCAGACTTAAGGCTGCAGCCGAGATATACATGCCAGTGTTAGCTTTAAAGTAGCCGTCTTGGATAATAGCTACAGCCCCCTTCTCAGCTCTACAACCTGGGTAAATTCACAAATTCCTACACAAAGGTATCATCTGTGTTGCACTCATTTTTAATACCTGAGGTAGTTAACTGGAAAACTGTTTTGGGATCATGTCTACTGCTGGATTGCAGGGTAGCCATACCAGCAGCAGCCTCCTTTCACCAGCTCTGGGCAAATCCAGTAAACCAGCCCTACAGCCCCATGACATGTATATGAGCCAGTGCCTTAAATAAAGTGGAATAGCCTCACATCTAGGCTGTCCCCACTGACCTTGCAATATTTGCATTTGCATGGGCATAACCCATTCGGCCAGCTGAACTGCTGTTTCTCTCAGTATGAGGTACTTTTCTTGGGACATGGTGGGAGGGACCAAGACTCCAATACCCGCTTCCTCCCGGATACACATTGCCTTGTCCATTGAGCTGCTAGCCACACTGGCATGCCCTGTGCCAGGCCGTGCCTTGCCCAACAGAGCCCGAGAGCTGCCTCTGCCATAGCTTAACACAAGTGGCTTCTAAAGGGCTGGGGTGTAAGATGGAGGCAGCCTATTCTGTTTGTACATTTACAAGGGATGAAAGCCAAACTGGGAAAGGACTTCGGTACAGCGCAGCCAAGTGACTATAAAGTACTGCTTTAAAAAGCCACAAGGTCACCTTTACTGACATTTGGATAAGGATTTTATAGAAGTCACAGGACTTGGGGATGGGCTTGTTGTGCCTACAATCACTGGGGAGGGAGGGATTTATGTGCTCGTCAGGAAGGCTGCATTGTTGTGACTCTTTCATGTTCATAAATGCTCATGTATTAGCCTGTTGGATAAAAGAAGCTGATTGGGATTTCTCTTCTCATTTAATGTAGTTCCAGGTGGCTTCCTTGATTCTGCCAGCACACTTTCATGAAATTTAACACTCCACTACTTACCAGTACTCTCCAGGTGCCATGTCCTTGCACAGTCTGTCTTCTCGCTTGGTTAGACCTCAGCAAAACTTGGTTTCATGGCCACACTTCATTTAAGCACAATGTGAGAACTAATACATATCATCCTCTCAAATGAAGAACCAGCACACAAGCACACAGGAATCTGAAGGATTAGGACAGAGGGGCTTTGCTGATGTGGTGTGTTGGGGAACGTGGTGCTTGTGTATAGATTTCCATACGTGCTTGCATGCTTAGTCTGAGAAGCAGCGCAGATGGTGATTGTTAAGCCCTGTGCAGCCTGAACAAGCAATGATGCAGCCTTGAGCAAATCTGAGAGGAATAAGCCCAGTAAAGTGGAGAACATGCTCTGATGACATGCAACTTTTAGAAAAAAACTTATGGGCAAGCAAGTCTACATCAAAGAAAAACATGGCTCCACCACTGGTTTCTTTTCCTCAGTGGCATAACATACAGGACAGGTTTTGGCCAGCTGGCAGAAAACACAGGGATCATGACAAAAATAATCCTCGTCTGGAAACGTGGTATAGGTGAGCATTTGAGTCTCCTTATTAAACTACAGTGCCATATAAATACTACATTCTTTAGGCACTGTCTGTGCTTCAATACCCAGAAAGCAGACTTATCTGTTCAGTGACTATGATGTGGATTGGAAATGTCCCAGCCCTTTCCTCACATTAGCCCTGTAGGGAGATGCAAACATGAACAATGCGACAAACTTCATGCTAATATGTACTAAATACTTAACGTAATTAGTCACTGGAGCCCCATCCCTTTCTCCCATGGAGGTGACCAAGAGACAGATCACAGGATTAATAGTATGGTCCCGAGGACTTGCTCCTTGATGCCACTTGACGTTGGCAGGTGTATTGGAGCCGAGCAGGGTCAGCAGGCAGAAGTAAAGACAAGGGGGACAGGCAGTGCAGCCTGCAGTATTGTTGCACCCTGGATGGGGCTGACTGGCTCATTTGCACAGTGCCTGGGAAGCAAGGCCCTTCTCCCTGCATCTGAGATCCTGATGAGTCTCCAGTTTCTGACACCGAAGCCCAAGAGAATGCAGACAGGTCACTGGCTCGGTGCCATGGGGAGCTCTGCCATGCAATGGAAACGGCAGCACTGGGAAAAGAATAGTATGTCAAGTGCAAAGCAGCAAGGATGTTTTTCAACCTAAGGGCAGATGCAGGTGTATAACCCATTTGCATAAAAGAAATTGCAGAAGTGCATAGAAAGCATAGGACAGTCATAAGTCTGACCTGTCTGTAGTCAGTGTGTATGTGCTGGAGCAAGGAGGCTGGCAACAACACTATCCACATCCCCAGTGACCAGGAACATGTATGTGACACCAAATGGTGCTAACGGGGAGGGGGGCTGGGCACAAGACCCTGGGACCCATCTTCCTTATGTAAAGCTATTCCTGGAAAAGAGGCAGGAACATTTCTGGGATTACGCTGATATGGTTTATCTCCACTTAGGGACTTCATCCCATACATGAACCAGAAAAGCTACATGTGCTAGTAGCACAGTGGAAAGGGTGGTTACAACACAGATACTGAATCAGTATAGCATGGAGCTGAAAAACCCTTTCTCCATCATCCCCTTTCCTCTAGGAAACTTCCCTTGTCCCTAAAGCAGGGGCTGTTGCAGGAGCTTTATAGACCCACTGTGTGGGAATTGTGTATATTGCTACACTATGTCAGGACTGCAGCCAAGGGCATACTCAGTACCCAGAGTAGCAAAGATGCAGACATGTGGATTTCACCACAAGCATCCCAACCCACTGAACCTGCTGGAGATAGCTCCACTGTTATTGGTATCTGAACTTGCTCGTTCATCTCAGCTTGCATATCTTCACTGGGCCGTAGGCACAACCAGAAAACCTACATCAGGCCCCACATCTGACCAGCACAGGTTTAAGTGTGGTCCCTACTGCACTGACACAGGAGGGTAAGGCAGGCAGAGTGAAGGGTCAGTGCTCCCAGTGGACCAACATTTATTCCAGGTAACTAATAACCAGTAGCTAGGCACAACATATATACAAACCCTCCCTCCTCCACCACATTGCTCTGCATAAAAATATCTAGAGACGACTCCAGTCTCACTCAGACTGACAGAGGCAGCTGCCATAGCAGAGCTCTTAATCCTAAAGCAGAGCCTGTTGTCACTGGCAGGAAATCTTATTGTGTTGGACAGGCAATCCTAGACCTTAATTAAATAGGTTGCCCTCCCCGCAAAAGCCAGCCAGACTAGACTGGAGTCAGATGAAGCAAGTTGCTTAAGCCAGGGACCACCTTGCTGTAACTTCATCTGGGTGACAGCATATGCTTTTGTGACCCTCTCTGAAAGGCTGAAACCCCAAGCAAGCTCCCAGAGGTTAAGTCAGGATTTGTAAAGAGCAAGAAATCAGAGATGGTCTGCTCTGGGAAGGAATTCATTCCTTCTCCTTTCAGAGACTGAAACGTTGTGGCCTTTGCCCTGACCAAAGACACAGCAGATCACACTGGTTCAGGACTGATTTTTAAGGGAGCTGGTGGCTTCTCCTCTGTCTCCATTGCATACAGTGTAGCAGGGGGTGCTTTGAACCAGACCTTGCTGGTAGCTCCTAATACTGAGCACCTCATTTTTCTTTCTCAAGCTTGCCTTCACACTATCTGTGAGATAAGGCGCATTCCTTTCTCCGTACCAGAAAAGAGCAGCCATGTTGACTCCACACATTTCCCTTAGCCAGGACCCAGCTGCTTGCCTCTGTGCCAAGATGTGACCCTGCCATGAATGCTCTCGACCCTGTGCAAATATACAGAAAGACAGCACGCTGCTCATCCACCTTGCTTTCTGCATGGAGACAGCTTGAGTGCATATGCCAGACAAGACTGCAGCACCCTACTGCTGAGGCCCTGAGCTGGGTGATGGGGATGGAGGAAGAGGAGGGAATGAGAACCCCCATGCTCACTGTGGGATACAACTGCCCCTCTGACTAGGTTCAGCCAGAGAAACCGCACAATTCCCAAAGAGTCAGCTAGTCTGCTGTGAACCTGGGTGTCAGGTCAAAGCTTTGCACTCAAAACCACTTTTCAGGCTCCAACCGTTTCTGACTAGCCCTTGGGCAGCCTTAGGCACAATGTGGCCCTCAGCCTCTCCCCCACTTCAGTAAAATCAGGTCACTCGTACCTCACCGTAGTACCAGGATAGGGAGAGGGCAATGGGCAGAGGTAGGCACCTTGCTGCTCCGTGTCTGTCTCGTAAGCCTCACTCTGGGACATCCATTTATGTTTGTATACACAGTGCAGTATGCACCGCAGAGACACCCCAACAAAACTGCAAAATGGTATGGAGACCGCAGCTTGGGTCTTAACAGCATACGCTGCCGTTGCAACCTTCCTCCTGGGCTAAGCAGCCCTGCTTTCCATTGCCTGGAGGGAGCAACACACTGTGCTGCTGCTGGGACCTGAGGCTGCTTGCATGTGCGACCTCCCCATAAAAAAGCAAAAGGCCTTCCCTCACCATGTCCCCCCATGTGCAGCAGTGGCCATGGCCTTTAGTCAGGGAGCATTTCTCTCAGCTCCAGCTGAGTCTAGGCTGCCGTTTTGTGTTGTCAAGTCCAGTAACCAGGTCATGACTTCATGGTGACATCTGAGTGCCCTGAGTCCCCCGGCTCAGACAGATGCCATATGCTGCTCAAGTCACAGACTGGCACCACAGGTTGCGGTGCAGCTGGATATGTATTCAAAACATCTTTCCACTTTCTCCCTCTCTCCCACTTCTCAGTGGAGTGCCTGTAAAGCCAGAAGCAAACACATGACACTGGTGCAGGAATTTTTATTTTCTGAGAAACACATACTTTACTTCTCAGTGCAACAGAACTTAGTTTTGCTAACATGAGTTTAGCAACTAATGCAAGTTTCCAAGCTGGCAGACCCTAGAGACTGACTGGCTGCATTCACCCCCACAAAGCAAGGTAATACTGTGCTGGAAGCTGTCCACAGCAACCTGCTAACAGTCTCACCTGTGGGAGGAATGGGACTCTGTGCCTCTGCTTCCCATCCTGACATCCCTTTCATACCATTTGAGTCATCCCTTCACCTTCTCATTCACCACACTCTTCAACACTCCCCTTGTTCTTCCACATCCTTTCATCTCTGGCCATGCCCCTCGGATGAGACTGGGTTTTGGGGAGGGGGAAAGAAGAAGAGGATAGGGATAGGCAGAAGCTCACAGGTAACCGCTTACATTATTTTTCCTACGAAAGCACATTATTTCTCTTGTATACATGAAGCCAGGAAACAACGGTTTATCACGGATATCACTCTGAGTGCCTCTACGCTGCCTGGAGTGACTCTTGGCCTCTCATCAAAGCTTTCCCACACATCTTGGATGGCTAATTGTGAGATGTCCAAAACAGTGCTGGGGAAGCTAGTCTAAGATGCATGGCCAGGCCTCCATTGTGGTGTCCCTCTGTGCGTATGTGCTAACCCTGGAAACCGAACTCCTTGTACTTGCTGGCCATATCATTTCGGAACAGCTCCAGGGCCTTCTTCATTGCAGCCTGGGAATCAGCCCCAAAGTCTGCAGAGTGTTTTGCGGCAATGACCTTGATGATGGATTCAGAAATGAACTGTGAGGAAGGAAAGAGAGAGAGAGAAAGAAAAACAGAGGGAACAGTCAAGGTTTATTTTCAGAAAAGCCAGTCTAAGAAATAGGTTGCAGAGCCTGGAAATATCTCCAAGCTAATTCAGTAGCCCTTCCTACAGTCTCCAGAGAGAGAGTGAGGTTTGGCTTGCAAGGAGCCTGGGCTGGCAGAAGAACTGGGCTCTATTCCTAGCTCTGACGCTGATCTGGTTCATGAACTTGAGTAGATCATGGCCCTTCCCACTCTCTGTCTGCCTTGTCCATTAAGGTTCAAAATTCATGCCCTGTGTTTGTACAACACTTAGTTTTATGGGTCTTGGTCTCCAATGGATCCTCCAGAGCTTATTCTAAAATTGTACGTCCCTTGTGTCCACCCACTGACAGTTCTTATGTAATGTAGTTTCCCAGGCATGCAGAGGCTGCATGGGCTGGTTTATTATTGTCAAGGGTTGCTCAGACTGCATGTAGTGTTTGGAATGGGAAGTCTAAACTTGGATATTCACATACCATTCGCATACCATGAGCCCTTTCTGTGTCTCCTCCTGCCTGTACACAGAGACCTCAGGCTTGAGGGAGAGCTCACTGAAGTCCAACTGGCCATCAGTAAATAAAAGCACAACTCTCATGTAGCTGTCTTGTACCGATTCACTACACATCAGACGCCAAGATTCCCTGCCCTTTTCCATACCTCCAGATATTTGACAGGGATTTTGTGCTTGGTCGCATGGGTTTGAGCCAGGGGCTTCAACTCTGACTCATGATTACCCTTCTGCTTCAGAATTTTGCCCAGTTGGGTAAGGACGGTACACCCATGTTTCTTCAGATCTTCAGAGCCCTTCATCTGATCAGGGGTCTTCAGGCCTTTGAACTTTTCAAAGCGATCCAGTGTCTCAGGGTGGTCCTGAAAGAGTCTGTGGACAAAAGTAGAGGGACTTGTGAGACTTGAGAAAGCTGTCATCCAGACCAGAGCTGAGGTCCAGCTGCTCCAGGTATTTCAGAGTATATAGACAGGCAAAGGTGTGATAACCTGCTTCCTTCCCTGAAGAAAGCTCTTAGCTAGTCCCTGCTAGTAGAGGCTACTTTAACCTGGGAACTCTGACACCTTAGATCCTTTCCAAATTACCACCATTCACAATCACTCCTTTTAGCATGTATATAAGCCAGGGAAGCCTCTGACCCTACTCTGAATCTGGTTTAAGTGGTTTTCATTGTTCCTCTGGTAGGTTGTTCCACAACCTGATGGTGCTCTGTGTGCAGAAGTTTCTTTTCTATTTATTTTGTACAGACTGTTTTTTATCATTAACAAATTATAAAAAGCCTCTTGTCTTTGGAGAGCAAAAGCTCCTGACATACCTTCCTTTGAGTATTGTAACTACGTTAATCCTATCCTCTTACACATGTCCTAACATGATCACCACTGTCTTTTTCCATTCCCTCTGGTTGTGACAGAGACACTGCCCTAAAAATGTCCAACTAGAGCGACAGAGCAAGTGTCCATATTTTTTTTATATAGCTCTGCTGACTCTTTGGCACCAGTCCCCTGGGTTATGTCAACTGTATTAAAATAAATACAAGAGCCATGGTACTGAGAGGTAAGTTCTTGCATTCATCTGAAGGAAAAACAAAACCAAACAAAACCACCTGTCTTCATTGACTTATTCTTGCTGAGGAGCCAACCTGTAGACCCCTGGCTCTCACCAGGACCCTCTTCCCAGCCCATCTCTGCATTGACCAGGAAAGGAGAGTTCTAGAGGCTTCTCATACACAAAAAAGGGAGCAGCCCCCAGCTTCAGGTCCCTCACATCTGGGTCTCAGGAGTTCTTGAACATCAGCTGGATGGGAGAGCTTACTGTGCCCACACCCCACCCCCCCCCCATGATTGCAGACACAGAGGAATTTGGTTCCTGCCCTTTTTTCCCACCCCCCAGCTCAGCCCAGCTGCCAGCAGTGTGGTTCCTCCATTGGGAACCGCAGCACCTCAGACAATCCTTGGGAGCAAGTGGGTAACAAGAGTGCGAGGCCTTCAGGCATGCTGGTGCCATGCCATGCAGTGCTATACATAAACACTCTGATCCCGAAATGGAAATGAAATCAAGACGGTGGAAGGGTGGCTAAAAGCCAGGCTAGCGTTGTCCCCCCTGCTTCCTGCCTGCTGCATTTCCTAGGAGATAGGATGCAGACACAACTGGCAACCAAACTATTAGGAAATGTCACTGTTTTCCATACCAGAGTCCTAGAGTCGGGGTGAAAAGGGGACGCTGCCTGTCTTGGTTATTAGGAGCAGTCTAATAATTAGGTGTTGAGAGACATCAGCTCCCTTGCATAAGCTTATTTTCAGGTATTATACCCTCTGACAGGCATAATCCAAGTAGTTGAAGCACCAGCAAAAGCAATGGCTGTGTGTACAGCCAAGGCCCTACGGCTCACATCCATGAAGCGGCTCACCCAAGTTACCTGCAGCAGTGTCTGGCACTCCAGCCCAGGACCTCAGCCACAAAACCAGCCTCCCTCCCACAGTACAGTGGTTGCACTCTTGCTCTGCCCTCAGAAGGGTGCTGGTGCTGGGACTACTTGGGGCTTGCATCCCATCTAGAACTGGACATTCCTCTTAAGTATGTTGCCATGAGAGCCAGACTGTCTGCTGTATGATGTAAGTGTAGGTTAAACTACACTAACAAATACCTCAAGCACATGGAAAATACAAGCTGTTCTGCACCAAAAAGATTCTGTAAATGAGTGACCAGTCTTTGCTGGCATTTCATTTCAAAGGTCTCCAAAGGATTTCTGTACTGTACCAGGTGCTGAGTACACCACCATTGGCCTGTCCTTTTTTCCTGTATCTTTCCATGACACAGGTAGTGTCTCACCCAGAGAGGTGAAAAAACCTTGCACCTTAAAATGGGATGGAGTTATTTCTAAAAATTTCCCTCCATCGTGTCTGGCTATGGCTGAATCATGTCTGCCAAAGACGATATACCACCAAGAGTCTTGAAAATTCTTCTGAGGACTATTTTTTTGTTTCCTTTGGAAAACATACAGTTGAATCAGTATTTTGTAAGTGTATTCCCAGGATATGACATCTACCTAAGAAGTCTTTAACAATGCACATGCGGACACATTTCTAAACTAAGAGCTGCTGGGCTTCCCCTGCCTCTCTTCTCCCTCAGAAACACCTTGAAGGAACAAGAAATGACCTGGGTTGGCTGGGGAGGACAAAGTCACAGGGGAAAGGGGTGTCATCTGTTTATTTAATGCCATGCTTTGCCCTGCGATATCTGTAAGAAAAATGGTATTACTTTTTCAGTTGGAAACTGCTTTCAGTGTCTTGCAGCACTTCCAGAGCCAAAGTAGCCATCTCACACAGATGGACTGGTGGGGAGGGCTTGGGTTCCTGCTACCCTTCCAGCATGCCTGCTCTGGACCGCATGAGGGCAAAGCCATCTCATTGCCACCCGGCTGCACCCATCCCTCCCTCCCCTTCAAACAGGAGCTGAATTAGGCCATGATGAAGAAGGCAAATAAAACAGTTCCCTGCTTTGGCTCATCTTTGAAAAAGCTTTGAATGGACAGTGGATTTGCCCAGTGGTGTGGGCTCCTTCCTTTAGGCATGTTTAAGTTAGGAACCCCTCCTGGAGTGAGTGCCCCATCCCCACTGCTCTCCTCAGCATCCATACTCTTCCAGCACATTGTACAGAGCACAGGCTGAGGGGGAGATCTGGAGAGTCTCCTCCAAGTCTCCAGCCCTTCTGGTCTTTAAGGACAGGCTGGAATCCAATGCCCACCTGATGTCGTTTCCCACTCTGCAGCCCTGAGATCCATTCCAGACTGCATTTCTGTGACTTATTGCCGGTGTTCAGGGTGTTCCCCACTTGGGGGGCCGGGACCACAAGGACAGCATGGGGGCAGGGGTCCTCTCAGATGGAGACCTAGCAAGCACTCCCACTCTGACACCAGAATCGTGGAGGAGGGAAGCAGGGGGAAGGATGTGCCTAATTTCACACCCAGACCTCAAATCCATCATCAGGAAGTGGACAAGTGTTAACCACCCAGACTTCTGGCCAAAAAGCAGGAAGGGCAGGGCCCTGCCAGGTGAGACTAATGTGGGGAGAGGGAAACACTCAGGTACTTCACAGGTAATTTTACTGAAATCATAGATTCCGAGAAAATTGTCACAGAGGTGATTTTCCTCTCCTCTCCTTCCCTGCCTCCCCACATCTTTGCTGCAGAGCATCTGAAGGCCCAGGACACACAATTCACTCCAGCATTTCTCACCGCGGTGCTTGGGCAATCAGGATCCGAAGCAGAGCTTTGCCAGCAGAGGCAGACGGAGTGACAAAGTCCCACCATCTTTTGAAAGCAGCACTGGCCTGCTCCTGCACCCATAGATAGATGGAGAGACAGAAGCACAGCCACTTTACACAGCAAGTAATTTTTAACCCAGAAACTATAGCAATGGAAAAACCACCACCCTACAACAAAGAAATGAAGTAAACACTGCCAAACAAGAGCCCCCATACTAAACATACACCTTCCTTGGTCTCTCATCAAAAGCTCTCAGCTCTACTCTCAGCAAGATGCTTCTTGCCTACCTCATTAAAACTTCATGCCCGTGGCCAGTGAGGTCAGACTCCACCTTTCCCCAGATGGTCAGGACCTGCTGCCATTCCTGATCACTGAGCCCCATGGTTCACTGAAGGCAGGTCCCGAGTGCTCCCCGCAGCCGTTTGCCTTTCCCCAAAGGGTGGCTGGAGAGCTCACCCGTGGGATTTATAGCCCCTGCTCACAGACCTACACCTGTCAATCGTCAGCTGGACGTCTTGCTCTCTTTCAGGCTTGTCTAACCTAATCAGCCTCCCTATTTTTTCTAGGAAGCTATTTTGAGTCAGGTGCTATTGTGGGTGCCACTGATGGCACCACTTCTACTTTTCCTATTGGACTGGCATGTGTCCCACACTAGGCAGAAAGGGCACCGCCGAAACACCGTGCCAGGAGCCTGTCCCGGGTTCCCAAGGACCCAGAGACAGTGTCAAGCTGTACGGCAGGAGATTTCTGAAGAGCACTGTCATCTGCAAGGCCACCCTGCCTCCCTTGCCCCTGGTCTGCCAAGGGCAGGCAGGAGATGAGGCAGGGATTGCTGGTAGCATCGGCTCCATCTCTCCAAAGGCCTTTTCTTTCCCATGCTGACCTTACTTTCCTTTTCTCCTGGGGTAATGCACACCATTTACTAATAGAGAAGAGCACAGTGTTAGAAGACACATGTCCTTAACAGCTAACCATATCCAAAGTGGCCTGGGCATCTCCCCAGTCTCTGCAGGAGGGAGAAAAGGGATAAAAGCTATATGGCAGCCAGTTACGCCACACCTGCCTGCCAGCATCCTTCTGCCTGCCTCTTTGGGGAACGCTTAGGATTATCTGCTGGCTGAACCTGGATATCGGAGCCAATAGACGTATAGCAGAGCCAGAAGGGTAATTTGCAGCAGGCCAGAAACACAAGGACACAGCAAGGCTTCATTCAACACACGGCCAGCCGGGAGTTAAGGTCTCTGGCTACTTCTGTCAAGCCAAATATCAATGTCAGGAGGAAAAGTCACCAGGTTGACAAACAACATGGGTATGCTTTGGGACACCTCCCAGCCTTTGTCCTCCAGCCTCCATCAGGACTGATAACAGCCTGGCACACCAACGGGGTGATTAATCCCTTCCAGGGAGTGAGTGCAGTCAGAGCATAGTCTGACAACAAAGCCTAGCTAGCGCTGCTGTCCAGAAGCATGCACCTACCTCTGGACGTTTCCTAAGGAGCACACACTACAGGCCTTGGCAGGCACAAAATGTCAGCTGAGGGCTGAAGACACCTGCCTTGGGGCTCAGGAGAACCGCATGCAACCCCACGATCCCCACCACAGGGCTGCAAGACCTGAGGTGCATCGCTGCCTCTGCACCTGTCCGCCCTCTGCAACACAGGAACAGCCTCCCTGCTCCAGCCTTGTGGGGGTAGAGAAGTGTCCACATACAAGGGTTAGCGTGCAGCAAGGAGTACCTAGGCACAGAGCCTCACACCCCTAGAAACACACAGGTTTAAAGGGAATAGCTTGGGTAAGAAGGATGGCAAAAGCCAAATGGAGGTGTTGGCCGATGTCC
Source organism: Gavia stellata (assembly GCF_030936135.1). NCBI lineage: Eukaryota > Metazoa > Chordata > Aves > Gaviiformes > Gaviidae > Gavia > Gavia stellata. The sequence goes on along the minus strand of NC_082597.1, from coordinate 59,196,603 downwards.
AAGCCTAGAGGTGATGGAATTTTGGCCGTTACATGTTGCAAGCCTCTGTCAGCCAAGTCAATCTGTGACCCTGCAATCCTCCCCTTCTCTCTCCTCTATGTACCAGTTCGCTTCACATCTAAAAATCCACATCCTAAGCACTTGAAGGCCAAGATTTCATCCTGATTTACCTGCGTAAACACTAGGCTACTACCAATTACCCAAACTAAGCTAAACTGATGGAAGAGAGCTTAGGACGCCTCCAGCTCATTCCTCGCGTTGCTCTCCACAGTGCAGGGCTGAGACGAGAGAGATCCCATACCTGCAGCCTCACTCCCCAAGTACTTATAGCAGTAAACAAGCATTTGCACCATCCCAGGCTCAGCCTCGGGTAGGATCCTGAATACTGACCTTACATGCGTTTCAGACACGACAGAAATGTGCTCCTGGTACACGAGAAGCTGCTGCTTATGCACTGAGCTCTGTCATATTCCCCAAGCTGAAGTTACTCAGTTGCCATAATAAGTTAATTTGAAGTTGGTTGACTTTCTGCTCTCTGTAGCTTTCCCCAGGGCTGTGAAGCCAGCAGTCTCAGTATGGACATTAGTGTTAAATGGTCAGAAGGCTTAAAAAGAGTATGGGATTCCATATTGCTTGTTTTTACAAGTGAAGTAGTAATAAAATGAAATCACAAGCTCTTCTCCCTAGAGCTTAAATAAATAGTCTACAGAAATACTAAAAGCTTTATAGTGCATCAGACCACACCTCAACCCTGCAACTGCGAAACGGACATAACATTTTTGTATCTACAGGCCTCTCCTCGCCCCCTTGGGGCAAAATCTATCACTTGCATAATCCTCCTGATAAACACAAAGTACAGAGAGCCAACATATCGGCCGCCCCCTTTAAAAAGCGCCGGGTGATTGAATAACCTGTTCCAAACAGCGCGGCCACACCATAGCCGAGCTGACACGCGTGGCTGCACGCCTGTCCACGCATAAGGCGCTCTCGCTAAACGAGCATAAACCGCATCCTTAATATTTTTGGCCGCATTTTGGGGTGCATCGCTGGCGTGACGCGAGTGCTGTTGCAAAGCCCCCCGGGGCGGACCGCGACCGCCCGGGGCGGGTACTCGCCCGGGCCCCCCCCCGGCGCGGGCAGGAGGCGCCGCAGCAGCCCGGATCCGTCGGCCGGGGCTTGCTACCATCTAGTGGTCACGGGCGACAGAGCCACGGGGACTGGAGGCCGCGTCCGAGCCCCCACCCGAGATTTGGAGGCTGGGGGAGGTGGCCGACACGTAGCCCTCAAACTTCGGAGGCAGGGGAGTGACCCCAGGACACGCAGGACTGCGGCGTCCCGGTGCCGGGAGCACCGCAGGGCTCTGGCTGCGGTTGGGTGGCAGACAGCAGAACTTTTGTAAAAGGGGCTTGTTTCCAGCACAGGACATAGGGACAGTCTGTTTTCTTCAGAAAGGGCACGTGTTGGGGCAGCAGGGCCCTGGCATGGCCGGGTGGCTTTGCTCCCAGCCTCGCAGCAGGTCGCTGGCACGGGGAGGATGCTGCTCCTTCCCCCCAGCCTTGACCACTGGAGATGGACAGGGTGGTGGGATTGCAGCAGAGGAAGATCCCATGGGACAGCAGCAGAGCCACAGACAAGCCTCAGGGTACTGCTGAAGAGGAAGGCTGTCCTAGGGGCTGCATGGGGCTGGTTTCTACCAAAAAATGTCACCAAAAGGTGCTTAGGAAAGGTCCCCCCCATCTAACAGGCACAGCAGGCAGGGGAAGAGCTGTTTCTGCTGAAACAGTGGATGCAATCTCACTTCTGCATGGCTCCTCCCTCAACGGGTGGCAAACCTTTCTACAGGCATTAACGAATTTAGACCATGCTGCAATCCAGTGAATGGAAAAGCCACTTGTTTTCCCCATTTATGAAGGAACAAAGAAGTTCTACAACTTGAGCCCACAGACAGCACCAGTGAAAGAGCAAGGATTGGATCTTGGGTATGGTTTTAGAAACACCAGCTGTTTGATGGTTATTAATAAGGAGCGCAGACACCTGGGCAGAGCTGGGAGGCATGGTAAGAATCGCACACCAGCCCCAGGGAGGAACCAGCTCCAAGTCTGTTTGGCCACATTAATTTTCTTTTGTTAGAGTATCATCGCTGTTGTGAAGAGAGAAATTCAGCCCTGGCCTGTAAAATGAACATCAGAGAGCCCAGCAGTCCCCCACACTGCCTTGGCAGTTAATATAACAAATTGCCAATGATTTCCAGCCCCATCTTCTCTGCAGCCAGACCTGCTGAAAGTAGGGAAATGTGTACCCAAGAGAGAGGTGCTAGCAGAAATCATAGACATTATTTTCTTTTGAAGTAAGTTTGTGAAATAAACCTTGCAGCAAGGAGGAGAGAGGGACTCTCCCAAACCCAGTCCGTTTTCCTCAAAACGCAACCCAAAACATCTTGTGTTCTTACACAGCAAACAGATTTTTTGACTGAATACTTTTTTCTTTTCAATGAGCCTTTTCCCCCACAATACAATTTAAAAAAACCCTGAGAGCAGCCGAGGGTCCTGTGGCTGGGAGCAGTGGCGGCCCCAGCTCTGCCATGACCCTGGGTTGTATAAAGCATGACATGACGTAAGCGTGGTACACACTGCTCTGCCAGGGGAGCGGTCGGGGGAGGCTGGCGCTCCGAAAAAGCCAGGAATATTATATAACTCCAACTTACATAATTACCTATTGCATAATGTCAGGGAAAAGGCCCTCCATAACACAGATGTGGTTTCTATGGCATTTTGCTGATATGCGGCTGCCTGTAAGAGGTTCATTTGCAGTTTGTTTTAGGAGCCTGCAGCTCAGTCCGTGCAGAGACAGGTGAGACCCCGGGCTCCCAGCAGCATTAGCCAGAGACGTAAGGGCAATAGTAGCGGGATCTTAGAGCCATATCAAGACAAGAGCATTGGGTTTTCTGCAGCTGTGCTGTTGACTTCAGCATTCAGAGGATCAGAAGACTGTCAGATAAGAGCATCATATGAAGCTGCACACATTGCAGAGCCTCCGCTGCTTGTAGGAGACAAGGTAGAGTCTAACTGGTGGTGGCAGTGGCCAAATCCCTTCCAGGCTCACTCCTCTCCTCCCCTCACTCTTAAACACTATTCTTAGCAATGCCCCCAGGCAGGGCTCCTGCACACTGACAGATTTCAGCAGCTGAGAGATGACCTGAGCCGCTTGCCTAAAAGGAAGAAGAAGGATTAGGAGGAGATTTCAGCATCAGGACAAGATTTGGGCTGCGGGTTTGCAGAGCTGTGCTATGTCCTTATCAGTATCTCAGCATGGATTCTTTCAGGGGTTGGACCCTATACCATAGAGTCAGAGGTAGCTTTACCTTCGCTTCAGTGTTCACAGGATCCAGCCTTTGGTGACTATCAGACAGGCAACTGTATGACTCAGTCATTTTCTTTCTCCAGAAGGTGCATAGGATAACGGAGGCATGACCCACAACTCCCATGCAATCATCTAGGCATACATGACACTGCACAGCAGTTGGACAAAACATTTATCTGGGTAAGCAGGACACTTACTGCAGGCCAGTACTAGGATTCAGTGGGAAGACAAGCAGGAAAGCAGCAGGGAAGTCCAGGACCAGAGTATTTAGACTCCAATATAGAAGCTGAGGCTGTCTCCAAGGCTGCATGAGCTCTCTCTGGAGATGCAAACCTCCTCTGAAGGACCGGGAAACGAGAGCACAAAAGGACTGGGGATTTCTGTGGGAAACTGTGAGTGCAGTTAAAGGAAGGAGAAGTGTGATTAGAAAACAACAGGCAGATTTTAAATCCTTGCCTATCCCAGGAGCAAAGGGAGGAAATTATTTTTTGGAGGTAAGAACACAGATTATACCAGTGAGACCCTGGAGATCTCTAGGGGTCAGTGGGAAGACATGAAGAAACTATGGCATACAGCAGTCCCTTCAGGTGGATTAAACTTCATAACACCATAATGGCACACAGGGATTTGTGTACTACTTACTGAAATAATAAAGCAAGAGGGGAATTCCATCCTCATCCCTCACCACCAACAAAATACTGTAGCTAGAGCCCGCCAAGAGACAACAGGCAAAGGCGAGGGCCACAAAAACACACATGGGCAAAAAAAAGTCAAGCAATCAGCATGCATACAGTATTGTATGTCTGCCTGACACCCTGAACTCTGTAGCTCAGAGCTGTGCATAGGAAGCTGTAACAGAGATGCTTGCAGCATGGCGAAGGCTGGGATTTCATGATCAGGTTAGACTGAAATCCAGGCAGCTGGAGGGGGTGTCTGTTCCCACACCATGCCTTATGCCAGACGGGGTCCCCATACCCCTCCTCACGGAGCCTTGGGAATATGGGTGCCAGGGGCACCTTGCAAGGTGCCTTGCCCTGCAAGAGTGCAGGATGCGCTTTAGGTATGGCTGAGTGCTGCTGGAGAGGGGTTCATGCACCTGCAAAGGCAGCAGCAATTGCAGCATGGCCAAGAACAGAGAGAGCGCAGCATTGGAGGTGATAAAGCTGAGCCACTGCGCAAACAAGCACCCTTTCTGCAGCCCACCCTTCCTTGGGACACCTGTACACACGTGCCCAGAGTCTGCAGGGAGGTAGCAGTGCCTGGCTGCTGGTTAAACTCTCTCAACAATGAAAACTTCTTCACATCTGAGCCGCTCCTTGAGGAAGAGGGATTAACCAAGCCACAATGCACAGCGCACAGCTCAGCTGTGGGCTCTCAGACTCCCAAAAAGGGGTGGAAGAGCCCATCACTGCATGGTAAAATTGGGTGATACAGCTGCAAATTGCCTTGCCCAGCCCCAGTAGGCAGACAAGTAGCCCTCAAGGTACCAGCACTTAGTATGAGGCTGTGCATGTTTTTAAGTTGGATTTGGAGACGGTGCCAGCAGAGCCTCCCCCACCCCATGATGCTTCCACAGCTCTTTATGAGGGCTTGAAATGAACTGGATCAAGGAACTGGTCTGGGTTTAAAGTAACCACATTTATCTTTTGGCAAGTTTATTTCAAAGCCAGATCAGTTCTGTGGTCTGGTTTGTCGCATAGCCGGACTGGTACATGATGGCAGGGGGCAAGGGGGAGACAGCTACTTACATAGGCATCGCTTGTTAAAGAAAGACCCATCAAGCCATCCTCCAAACCCCCAGGCAGCACTGTCTAGCCAGTGGCACAGCACACGCAAATTAGGGTTTCCCTCTGCCTGAGTTTCGTGGGGTGAAAGGCAAGGAAACAGACACACTTTTTTATTCCCTTTGCCTGCAAAACGGCCTCTCATCCACAAAGCATGGAGCTTCTGCAAGATAAGAGCCCGTAGGGAAGCCAAGATCTACCCTTTGTTTGTATTGATGTTTACACTTGCCTTTTAATAAGCTCCAACAGGTTCTTGCTTCCAGCTGCAGTTGGCCCTTTTCAAAGTTCACAGTCTCATTTTGCATTATCGTTCCAATGCCAAGCGCTCCCTTAGGGATGAGAGGGACAACCAGGACTTTTTCTCTTTTGAGAAGCAGCACCAATTTAAGCAGTCTCTAATCCAGTAGTGCTTTCTGTGCTCTGCCAGCCTTATGGGGAATACCTGCAGGGAAACTGATCCCTCTGCAAAAAATACTTGGCAAAAAATAAATGTTTTCTTCAAGCAGATCAACACCGGGTGGCAGTGAGCACGCTAAACATAGCGCTGGTGGCCTGGCTGCCCGAGCAGAGCATTTACCACTGAATTTGGGATGGGGTCTCTGTTCTGCATCTCTTCTCCGTTATTGTCATTCTTGCAATTTAATCTCATTTTCATTGCTGTGCTTGCAATCAGATCTTTTGACTTTTCCACTTTAGGGTTCTGCTGGCAAGACAACCACAGTGGTGGGGCTCAATACTGGCTGCAAGATACTGGCCCAAAAAAACAAGTACTGGAAGATCTCACCTACAATGAGAATCCTTGTCCTGCAATTGCTTAGGCAGTGGCACAAGTATAACACAGCATCCCTGCCAAATGCTCAGCCTGGCTAGCCCTCTTGACTCTTTGGGGTCTAGGGTTGCATATACAGATGTCCCAGGCCAGGCACCTTTGGAAAGCTCACCTGTAAGCATCTTATATACACAGGATCTGTGGACAGCTAGAAGCTCATCTAGCCTCTTCCCCCAACAGCATCCAGAGGCAGATGCTCAGGAAAAGTGTAAGAGGCAGGAACAGTCCTACTCCATCACAGCAACTTGAGGCTAAAGGACTTCCCAAGGTTATATTTGCATGCTTGTGTTTAACAGCCTTAGGCAGAATTCTGCATGAGTTTATAATCTTTTAATCCTCTTACACATGCTCCCCAAAATGTATTTCAGACATGGCTGCAGCCTTACTAGGTCAAACTGTTAAAAACAACCTGCTGACTTGGTGACTCTGCAACAGATTAACCAATGCACAAAGACAAAAATATGCTAATCACTTTCTAATCATTCACAAACAGCTTCAAGGCATGCCCATTCAAAAAAAAAAACCTCCAAAAAAGAAGCTCCATTACCCTAGAAGATCTCTGTACTGCGCAGGGCTCCCACCTCTGGCGCCTTTTTAATTGCAAGTTCCCCAGACACCATGTTTTTATTTTTGATCTTCCTCCTTCTGCTAAGCGCCCCAGTGCTGGTGGCTCAGCTGGTCGGGTCCAGCTTGTCTGTGGCAGCATCTGCCTGGACATTGCTTATCTTAGCCTGCGGTCCTTTTATTTCCTTCCCCGTCAGCCGCAGCAGAAATCTCGCCACACATGGTGGCTCTCTGCTCTAAGCGAATCCATGCTCCTTCTCTGGGTTTCGGCATTAATTTTCTATCTGTGACTTTACAGCAAGGGCCAAATTACACTGGATTTATTAACCTCCTGAGAAAAAGGCCAGTGTTTATCTGCTGCTTTTGCAGACCTGCAGCTTATAGAGCTGAGTGAGGTGTGTTGGCCCCTGCAGCAGGACAGACCTGGCCTCATCTGTTTATTGGGGCAGAGTCCAAATCATAAAGAATCAGGCAAGGGACAATGCTGGGACCACAGATCAGACAGTCAGGAGGAGAAATGGGACTGCAGATAGACCAGAAAAAGCAGGTAGACCTTTTGCGGGAAAAAATAGGTATTTCAAAAGTCTCACCCACTGAGCATAACTTGGGCTAAAAGGGAATCTTTGGAGTCAGGGAAGAGTTCAGATGGAAAGTCAGGTGGAAACATGGGCAAATTATTTTGGTGTTTTGTTTTTTTTTTTTTAAAAAAAAAAAAAGACTGACCTGAGCAATGTGAGAGGAGAGCAGGAAAGTTAAGTCCTGGCCAGTCTGACCCACAAGGAGTGAGCATGGGAAGTCATTGATTCAATATCTGCTCCCTTTTCAGGTCTATGGGTCCTGCTTTCGGGTGTTTCACTTTATGGACAGAGATGTGCCTCTTGTCTGCTGAGCGATGAGCCCGATGCCAGGGCACTCCAGCTGCCGGCTCTGCAGATCAGCCTGCTCTCTTGGCCTAATTCACAGGGATATTTAATACTGGAGTTATTATGAACCGTCACATCCAACCACCTCATTACAGCTTACGATAAAACCATCAGAGGTTCAAGGCTGCTAGCAGCACTGGCAGCTGCCAGACACTACACAAAATATAGGGGAATGTCCACAAGAGGGAGAGTTGGTGCCAGCCTCGACGGGGATTTTGTGCAAACAGCACTTCGCTGCCTGGCAATTGGAAGAGAGCAGTTCCCCTTGCTTCACTTCCCCCAGCAGAAATGTTTCCTTCTCCTGGCGATTCCCCTTTCCATGTTATTTTCCTCCTTCTCCAGCCGAATGGTATTTCATCTTATTTGTGTGGGGTATACTGAAAGGCCACACCGTACAGGCACTAGACATGGTGCCATCAGAAAGGCACTGTGATCAAGACGGTTTCTCTGCTCTCGCTACTGCTCTGCTCCCCTTTCCTCCCACTTTTGTTGTGCCGTGCTGGAAGGGCACCCCCCACCAGCCCCAGCACAGGCATCCCCTCCTCTCGCCCAACCCATCCCTCAGAGGTAGCACCCCACATCGGCTCCTCTGGGGAGCCCTGTTAGCCTCCATGGGCACACATACAAAATACCAGTCATTCCTGCTGAGCTCTGTGCTCAGCCTTGACACCCCAGGCCTAAACCAGACCCCACTGGGATAAGGGACTTTCAATCCATTTTCCAAAAATAGTTGATGGCTACCAGTGCAGAGACCGTGGAGGTCTCTGAGCTTCTACAGGACAAAGCTTACTGTGAGGAAGCACCTGAAGACACTGGTGATGTGGAAATGACACAGGATGGGATGGACCGGGAGAGGTAAAGCCGAGAGACCCAATGGCCATAAGAAGTTCCTGCATACACACCGATTTTTCTTCATGGGTCAAGGCCTGTGTATGCAATCACATGCGAAGAGGGTGGGAGCAAGCCCCCAGATCATGAGATGACTAGTGTGAAGTTTCTTGCACCACAGATGATTTTCCAGAAAAAAAAAGAAAACTGGCAGTAAGCTGATGTAGGAAATCAGGTGTCCTGGAAGCTACCTGTATGGTTTAGGGCTGGTGGAGTTTTTGTCGGGTTCATATGTGGTCCATAAACAATTGAGAGATCAGCATCAGCTATATCTAAAGGAAAGCAAAGCAGCAAGTGATCTCCTTCCATAGCTGTCCCTCCCCAGCTGGAGCAGTATTTCCTGCAACCTTCTCTCCATCAGATTTTTTTCCAAATGTTATCCTGGTCAAATATCCACATTTAGGAACATTTTGGGGTCTCAGTTCTTGCAGAATTAGTAGGACAGGTAACTTTCTGTCTTCCCTCATAGTTCTCTACATTTGTTTTTCTCCTATTTTCCTTGCCTTGCCATTTTTTCTCTCGATCTCTCTGGTAATGTCTGGAGCTCTGAGTAAATTAGAGTCAGAGAACAAGGTGAAGCACCAACCCCTCAACCCAATGACCTTCCTCCAGCCCATCCCACCCCAGAGAGATGATCACCAGCCTTGGCTTAGTTTCCACAAGTCAGTTGCGGGTTTGGGGCACCATAAGCTGCTCTGGCAGCAGCTGATCTCTTCCCTACCTCCTTCCAGCCATCCTCACATCCACACAGGGAGGAGGCACGGACCAGTGGTCAACTGTGTGTAATAGGGGTGAGCACCTGCCAGCTGCAGGTCCATGTGCCTCTCCCTTGCCACTGTCCATACACTCTGCACTATACAGCCTTTCCCGGGGTGAATCCTCTACCCTGAACAGTCAGGGCCCCACACCAACCTCAGATGATCTCGCTCTTCCCTTTTCTTCCCTGCTCTCCCCCACCGGGGTTTTGGTGAGACCTTATCCACTCTGCAGCCTCTGCTGTTGGAGGTGCTCCTTGGTGCTGGTGCAGCATGAGCATGATCCCCCATGGGATTTTCCCTCTGGGATCACCCCACCAGCTCCGCAAACAGTATCCTGAACCACCAGGTCCAAAAGCTTTCAAGGTACATTTTGATGAGTTTAGCTAGTGATTTAGTAGAAACTGTAACGAAGCTCATAGCATTCCTCGGGTAGTTTCCTAACCTGAAAGCTTAGAGAAAGGTATCCAGAGGAGATCCATACGAACCGCATTGCCAGGATCACCACAAAAACCCCAAGCCTGGCTCGCAGCACCTTGGCCACCCTCCGGCCACCATTAGCCTCCAACTGCCAGAGCAAGCCTTGCTTGTGCCCAGCTGGCTGCAGCATGGTGGCAGCAGCAGCCAGTGGTGTTTCTGCAAGCACGTAGGAGAACATCAGCGCTCCAGGGGAAAGGAACAAAGCAGGGGAGCTGCTGGCAGAGAGGCGATGCCAAACTGGGCTGCTGGCTCCCTCTGGGGAGAGGGATTTCCAGCCTGAGGAACAAAGCTATGGACGCTTCCTCTGAAGCACATTGCGCCTGCTGGTATTAACATTTCAGGCATTGCATACAAAACTGCCCTGGAAAGAAGCATTGACACACAAGCATATGAGCTCCTAAGTCTGACCACTGGCCAAACAGCTCACCACAGCGGTGAGCGTGGTCTGTAGCCCAGCTGGGGGCATTGGGCAAGCCGGGCAAGGAGAGCTCCACTGTGTCCAAAGCAAAATGATTTGTCAGCACACCCATAGAACCTGCCTTGCAGGACATCCACATCGTTGTGAAAGATGCTGCACGTTGAGAGGGAGGGGGGGAAATGCAAATCTATAGGAAACACTGAGGGAGGAGAGAGAGATGCCAGCTTTATTGTAAGCCAAAGCCTTAATCATTCTGCTCCAAATTATAACTCTAGGACTGGGCGAGCTCATGCACCCAATTAGCCTTTTAGAGAAGCTTATCACCATCCAGTGGGTGCAGAAACCCACTGTGAAGAACCAGCACCTAATCCCAGCTCCTGCAGTTGGTCAGAGCATCTCGTTCAGCATTACCTGCTCATATAGGGTAACCTGAGCAGATATACAATAAGTCAACAGTGTAAGCAGCGGCTTAGCAAATACAACTAACTCCTGTAGGCAGCATATTTTAACTTGGCTTTAGGCATGCTGACAGGAACTAGCATAACCAAAAGCCATCAGAAGTGAGAAGGTGAAGAAGAAAGAGAAGGGCCAGCCCTTGGCAGGGGTGAGGCAGCGAGGTTGTTTACAAAACAGCCAGTGGATATATGTCTTATTTATACAGGAAAAGAAAAATAAAAGCCTCTACTGCTAGTATGAAGTTATCTTATGTTGAGTGGGATCTTTTAATAATATACAATTACTTCATACACATTAAGATAGAAGTAATTAAAAGAAATGTTGTGCTCTGAGACAGTTCCCCTGGCACTGAGTCCAGGTCCACGGGGAAGCTCTCACTTGTAGACACTCCCAAAATCAAATCCCCAAACGTCAGACAATTTTTTTCTAGCAGCTTAACTTCCTGTTGTGTCCTTAGAAGTAATATTTTAGGTTTAAATTTAAACCTTCATCCTCCTTTCTTACCTTTAATTTCTCTCTAGTTTATTATCCACACAGCCATGAGTTTCATCATTCCCTGCCCTTGTTAACATGCAAACAACCGCCAATCTGTGTTATACTGTTCTTCACTGGGCAGGTTTTGAAATCCAGAGGCAACTCCCCGTGCGCATCACCGAGAGCCCAGGTTCACCGGGGCAGGTTCCCCCGCTCCCGATAGGCAGGGCAAGGGAGCCCCTGCTTCTGCAGCGTCAGGCGGGGGGGAGGCAGCCGCGACTCTGGCTGGTGGCTTGCTCCCTGCCCTGGTGCAGGACCTGAAGGTTTGCATTCAGGATTATATTAAGGGTTAGAAGGAGACCTGTCTTGGGACTGGACCTGAGAACAAGATCTCTTATGAAACTGTTTCATCTAAAAGCAAAATTAAACCGCATAGACCCCCGATGCAATACACTGCCAGGATCTCAAGAGGCTTTTGGCTTGCCAGGAACCTAAAAGAAATATTTTCTGCCTGAGTGAAGTTGACATCAACATTTTCTTTTTTTTTTTCCCCCCTATGAACTCACAGGTGAACCAAAAGCTGTGGGTTTGGCCATCTCGGGAGCAAAATTACAATAGCAGCAAATCCTTTTCAAGTGCCTCAGTGAAGTATGAAACTCGCTCCTTCCTTTCTGTTTTTCCCCACGTGTGCATGCATGATCAGCTTCCCTTCATCTCTGCAAGGGCATGACTTTAAGTATTCTTGCAGCAGGAAAACATTAAACCATATTTGGCCCAGACATCCATCATTTTTCATACTTGTGCTGCAGAGATGCCTCCAGTACTGCCACAGCACATGGTGCTGCATTGCACCCACATCAGAGGCGACCCAGACAGCATCTTTGGGCTGGGACATTGATGGCTCTACAAGGACAAGAGCCTTGTAGACAGCGTGAGGAGGTGAGACAGCGCTGAGGAACCCAGCCAGGTGCTGAGAGGTTGGGCTGAAGACCTTTCCCTCACCTCCACGCACAAAGTTGCAGTATCCCCAGCATGTCATGGCTTAGAAACTAATAGAGCAGATTTTCTCAGTGATGAACCCAGGGGAAAAAAGAAAAAGAGGGATATTTTGTGAAGACTAAACACCCACACCAGCTTTGAAGAAACATTTTGCTCTCTAGCTGCATATTCCCATCACACTTAGGCAGCCTAATACTGACTTCCCATTCACACATTTTTTTTAAAAAAAGCATTTGAAACAAAACAATCTAATTACAGAATAAATATTTAGCTTGAAATGAGCAGAGAGGCATTCAAAACCGTTTTCTGACATGACAGATGATCTGAAAGGAGCTGCGCTGTGGGCATTGTATGCCGTTCAAACGCAATTTAAAAAGACATGGCGTAGTAGCAAAAATAGACGTGACCCTAAGCACAAACATGGACATGCAGACAAACGTCTCCTGTAAAATGCCATCTGTGATTTGCATGGCAGCCAAACCGGGCGGCAGTGGAATAGTGTCTCCCACCTCCATGGGCGCTGCCATGATAAACCCGTGTGAACACCATTGCAGCAACACACACATGTTCCCACAGCAGGGCATGCCTGGCTGCTCCAGTTTTGGGACCCCAAACTGGGTCCCAGCCTTTCCTGAAAACCTAAGGGAAATTCCTATCCCATAATGCACATGTCCTGACCTCCAATTCTCGGCATGCTGAGAGACACCCAAAATTACTCTTGCTACCTTTGCCACTTCTAAATTATTGTGACATCCAAATGACAGGTGAGAGCCAGGTAACATGGGAAAAATAACCTTTTCACCTTTAAACACTGAGGAGCTCACGCCCAAGCATTCACACCCTGGAGATGCTGGTGAGCAGGGAGATGCAGGAGCAACAGCAGTCCTTCAGCAGCTCCGGCTCCAGGTCCACATGGCACACCTGGAGATGGGCCCACTCCAAAAATCACTGGCTCAAAGCTCAGTGCTCCTGAAGCAGCCCTGAGCTTGCAGCAGAAGAGTTTGGAGGCATGAACCCAATGTTGGTGAGAGGGGTTGGGAAACAGGAGCTCAAGTGCCACATACCACTCGTGCAGGGGAAAACCTCCTCTGAATGGGCAGACGGACCTATGATGGGTCCCTGCAGGAGCAGAGGGGTACGATCAGACGTGTGTATGGTTCCACATGGGAAACATAGCTACAGGCATGACTTGGTGCTGTCTAGAGAGGAGACGAATGAGAGACCTCTACAGACCCACCTTGCTACCCACACCCCACACATGGGAGAGCAGAAGGGCATTCATGGAGTTAGAGACAGAAGGAAAATCCTAAAGGCAGTAGCTCTGGGATGGGAATACATGAGTGAGCAAACCACACAGGACCACTGAGTTGTTATGTCCACATCCTGGGAAAGATCAGCTGAGCATCACAGCGTCTCCATGAGGTCATCCTGACATCTAATGACCTACACGTTTTGATATCAGAAATATGTAAAATCGCAGCGATGGCAATGAAAACATGAACATTAATGGCTCCTTGCAGAAATGTTCTCTAGAGCATAAATATTAATGAAGCCAACTTCAAGCATGAGGTGCTAGCCCCATTTTTCAGATGGAAGTGATGAGCAGGAGGCACCAAGCGGGCATGTGGGCAGGAGAAGGCGATGCCCCCACCCAGAGGAAGAGGACACAGCCTACGCCCCATCAGTCCTTCCACCCCAGCCTCCAGCCTCCTCCCCTCAGCTGTCACCGAGGCTAACGGCGCCATCCCTGCTCTCCTGTGCCGCAGGTTTGGGATGAAACTTCGCAGAGCTCCTTCCTCCTGATCCCTCCTGGAGGTCCCAGTGCGAGGATACCTCCTCAAGGCTACCCTGCCATGCTCACCAGGCTACGTGGCCCCTGCATCCTTCACTCCTTTGAGAGTCATCCCTTTGACTCTATTTTTAGCATTAGGACCATGCTGGTGTTCTTTGGTCCTCCAGTTTTCCCACCTGGGTGCTTGTTCTGTCTGTATGAAGCAGCTGTAACCAGGCCACCAGCAGGCCAGGTCTGAGCCTGGGTCCTGGGTTTGCTGCTCCTCACTGGTTGGTGACTCTTGCAAGGCCAGAGAAGAGGAGAAGCCAGTCCTGTTCCTGGTGTGACCTCAGAGATGCAGCACAGCTCTAGCTCTGGAAATGGTGCTCCTGCACATGGAGAGCCAGGAGATCCCTGGGATATCAAAGACCCAGGCGCTTTACCATGGTTTTGGGAGGTCTGATAACTCCAAGATCTGGGGCCTCTCCAGACTGTTTGCAGAAACACTAGCCATAGAAAAGAGATGTGAAGAAACCCCAAACCAAACCAAACCAAAAACAAAACCACAAAACCCATACATAGAAGGGGAATAATAACTGTTCTGGGTAGAGAAAACCCAGAAATATCAACGCTGTGACTGTCCTGGCGGGTAAGACACAGCTCCAGGTGTTCAGGGCACGGCTGAGTCCTGCAGACATGTCCAGACAACCCACACACAGAGCAAGTTGAGAAGGGATGGTCTGTGTCCTAGAAGGCAGGCTAGACCTGGCTTTGTTGGTCCTGGGTTCTCCTTTTATCTACATGAACAGACTATTAAAATACTACTCAAAAATCTCCTGCCTTTCTGCTTTTGCTGCCTTGGTCTTCCTGTCTGCTCAAGCCCTGTCACTGCCATGGGTCATTCCTCCAGGCACACTCATGGCGCGCGGTTTCTCTGACTTAGATGATGAAATGGCACTCTTCAAAAGCGCTCCTGTTTTCCCCAAAGCCTGGAGTGAAATTGAGGCCAGAAACATTTCTGGGCACGAAGCGTGGCTCTGGGCATGTTAGGACTTTGTCCCATGGGGATAGTTTGGCTGCTGGAGGGCAGACGTGGAGGGTTTGGAAAGGATAACTCCTGCTCTGCAGCACTCCCCGAGCAGCCACCTACCAAAGAGCCAAGCAGTCGGGCCAGCGTAGCAGAGTTCAAAGCTCAGCACCTGATCATTTGCAGTGCAGAAGAGAGGAGATTCACCCATCACCTCTTCTCTCCCCCTGGCAAGTCGCATTGTATTTTGGGTACAGATGCTCAGACTTGGTGCTGGTAACTGACCTAGAAACATCTGGCCCCAGGAGACCTATGTAGCTGCAGTTGTGGGGAGGGAATGAGGTAGATTATGTGGTGAGCAAAATCTCCAGGGTTGGCTTCAGGGAGGTACCATACCAGGATCCAGCTGTTTTTCAAGATGTGCTTTCTGCACACCTAGACTTGGCCAGGATCTTAGCCTTGGCAGTGCCCATAAGGATGCTCTTCTGTGTCTTGGGGACCTCTCAGTTGTGAGGGTCCCCAGAAAGGGGACATGAAGCCACACAAGGGCACCAGAGAATAAAGTA
Organism: Gavia stellata; assembly: GCF_030936135.1. NCBI lineage: Eukaryota > Metazoa > Chordata > Aves > Gaviiformes > Gaviidae > Gavia > Gavia stellata. Next base: position 59,181,309 of record NC_082597.1, on the reverse strand, counting down.
TGTCATGTCTTCCCAAGGAGACGTGAGTATAAACCCACCGTGCATCTGCCCAGCTCCAAGCAGGGCCAGGCGCTGCTGCCTTGCAGGGACAACCTGGCTCTTGGCTCTGCACCACGGCTGCTCAGGACTTGCCCCCAGTGCCATCAGCCGCCGGCAGGGAGAGGGATGCTCAGCCAAGGTGTTTCTCACAGGCCCCCATCATTTTTGTCCAGGTGTTGCGTATCTAGTGGAGAGGCTGGGCGAAAAACAGCCACCAGAGACTTGCAAGCAGGACGTGGGGACATGTGCATCCTGCTCCCCAGGGATAAGCAAGGCTCCAGAGCACCCATTTATTTTTCTACAGGTGAGTTTATCACCCACCTGGTGGGGAAGAGGGTCAGTTGCCTTTTTCCAATAAGAGAAACTGGGGGAGGCTTGCTGCTTACCCCCAGCCACAACTCAAATGCTCCAAATGCTTTTTCTCCCCCCAAGACAATCAACATTTAAATGGATGGGCAAAGAACGAAAAATGGTGAACAAAGCTCTCTGCTTACCGAGTGGTGATTCACCACTGCTGAGAGAAAATCTCCCCAGTTCCCTGCCATGGCGCTGGGTCATACCTGGCCTGCAAGTCATGATGAGTTTTCTGCAGGTGCTGGTATGTCCCACCTGAGGCATCTCTCAGGGGGGCTGGTGGGGCCCTGAGCATGCCAGGGCATTGCTGGGAGCCATCAGACGCTCACCGGTCCCACGACCTGAGCAGCTCCAGCCAGGCGCAAACTCATACATCCCCTCAAGTGAAATTTGGCCTCAGCCTCCTCTCGTTTTTTGTTTTGAGGGCACCGTTCCTCAGTGAAACACAATGTGCCTGAGAGCTTGAAGGCTCCAGGCTTGGCTGGACCAAAATCAGGAGGTGTGGCTTCCCATCCCCAGGGTTATTTATGGTCCCCCTGGGTGCTAGGGCTGCCTTACAGTCACCTCCCACATGCTGCTCCCCAGGGGGATGACCAGAGCAAGCTCCCTTAGCTCAACACGCAGGGGTTTTGCCCAGCTTTGGTGTGAGGATGCTGGCTGACGGTGAATTTCACTGTGCCCCACAGCCTGCGGATAATGGCAGGGACCAGTGACTCACCGGCATTCATGCTGCTCAGCAGAAAGGCCCCTGGTACTTACTTGTGCTGGTAATGGCAGGTCCCGACTCCATATTGCAAGAGGTATTTAATATCACTAACAAGCCTGTGGGAATGGCACGTTTCATGCAACCCTGTGGTTACACCAGGTATTTTTGCTCCTTTCAAGTCAAAGCTATTTGAGAGCCCAGGGCTGAATAGATATTTTGCACAGCCACCCAGTGACCCAAATTGCCGAGCTGGGCTCTGCCTGGCGTCCCCACCAGAGCTAACAACCCTCTCAAACACAGCAGGACCTGGACCTTAACCAGGGATGAGTCAGCTTCACCAGTAGCTGTCCCCTCTGTTGCTTCAGGGGTGAGTCTCACCCAGTTTGACCCTGAGGAGTATGTTAAACTCATCTCTCTGGACCTCTGGCTGCACCAGCTCCTGGCTCAGTGCCAGTCATGCCACGGGCATTAATGGCAAGTGAGGGTAGGTCAGATCCCCTCCTGCACCACGTGCCCCATCGCTGGTCCGCAGAAGAGGAATAAGAGTGTTACTCCCGGGCCACAGCCCTGCAGCCAGCCCAGCCCTCACCCTTCAAGGCAAGCCTGCAAGCTCAGCAGCCACCAGCTTTTCCCCAACCCTGAACTTTTCGTTTTCCCCGAACTTTTCATTCAGTCCCCCATGACGCAGGCGTGGAGCTTCCTACCACCTCTGCAAAGCTTTGCATGGGATGGTGCCGGTTTTCCCTCTTCCTTTCTCACTCCCCAAGCCCCGCGGCTGTGTGGGACTGGTGGAGCAGGCAGCTCACCCTGGTGCCTGCCCACATTCACACCGGGGCGAGCAGAAAGCCCTCCCCAGCCTCATCTCCTGCGCTCAGGGCACCAGCATCTGCAGCCGCCCTTCGCTGCGGGGAGACCTGCCTCCGTGCTCAGCGGGAGCTCCGGGACAGCCAGCGGGTCTCACCCACGCGAGCTGCGCTCAGCCAAAAGCAGGAGCTGTTTCTGGAGATCAGCTTCTCCTGGAGCAGCAGCGGCAGAACCAGGGTGCACTGACCGAAAAAAAGAAAAGCCCTCTTGTTTCGAATGCAAAGCGAGGTTTCCCAGCCTCCTGCTGGGGAGGACGGGCAACATCCTTGCAAGAATGAGAGGACTGCAGCGCTCTGCGGCAACGAGGGCTCCAGATGAGCGCAAAGGCTATTTCAATAAAACTGTAAACACGCCAGATCTGCTGTTGTTGCAGAGCTCCGTGAAATCGGTGATTTCTGAGCGGAGTTCAGCTGGAGAGCGCTGGTGCTATAAAAAGCAAAGTGACTTTGGGCTTTGATGCTTCCTCCTGACACACAAAAAGGTGATTTGTGATTCAAAAGATGAGGAATGTATCATCAAAAGGAGCTGGGACAGAGCTCAGTGTTTACACATGGAAGAACAAGACAGGCACGGAGAGCAGATATATTTATACCCATCCATTACTAAAAGAAGCCAAGTCAACCATACCTTTGTGCTAAAGTTAGAGCACAGCATTCAGCATGTCCTTAAAAAGGCAAGAAAGTTTCCGCAAACTGGGACAGCTGCTCCCGGTGCTGGCTCTGCACATCCCCTCCCCAGTGCGCGCAGGGGCTCCCGGCATCCGCACACTGCACCAGGAAAGGAGCCAAACATGGCGAGGCTTCTCCAAGCGAGAAGGCTGACTCCTAGAATCTGGTCACAGGCTGGTGGCCATGGCACCTCAGGAGCCAAACGGTTCCTGTTCCACCTTCGGAGACCTGCAGAAGTAGCCTGCCTCTTCACAGGAACAAAAATCCTCTGGTTTTGACTTCAGTACCCTCTTTGCTTCCCTGGTCATAGGGCTCACACAGGCCAGGAGCCTTCACCTCTGCTGCAGGAGAAGAGATGAGGGCATGTTGGTCACATCACGCTCTGGCTGACCCCCAATAATGAGGACTTGGTTTGTGGGGCTGTCTCCATCAGCCCGCAGAGGGAAGAGGAGCAGCACCCAAGGGTTACAGGTTTGGGCTGTCACTGATGGGTTGGTGCAGATGGGGAACAGAGAGCACACAGGACAGTAGACTGTTCACCGCCAATGAGGTTAGCAGTAGGGCTGGCCAGGGTGAGTCACTGGAAGCTTCTGGATTAGGATTTGATGTTTAGAAATGCTTCAGAAATAACTAATTGCAACAAGTCCCTTAACCCACAGGTAAGGCTGGACTTGTCTGGCTTTACCTCCCAAGTGCTGGGATGTGTTACAGTGCTGCCAGGTAGAAAAGCCCTAGAAAAGTCAGATCTTTGTTCTTTGCAAGGTGCTTCTAGAAAAGCAATTAATTGTCCTTCTTCTTGACAAATAAACAGGTGAGCTCTTGCAGTTTCCCCTCTCCCCCCCCGACAGCTTCAGCCCTTGAACCACGCTGGAAGCTCTTCACTGAACCGCTCCCGACTGAGCTGGAGACGCAAGAGCCAGCGCTGGACATGCTATGCCAGAAATGATCGTGCTTCAGGCAAACTGAGAGCAACCACAAAAAATACATCTTGTCCGAATCAAACTTAAGTGCATTGTGGTTTTTCTTCTCCACACCCCAGTGAAACAGCCACAAGTGGCAACCAACCCCAGCCTGTGCAGGGAAGGGAACAGGGCTGTGGGCAAGCACAGGAGGCCACAGGCCACCTCTCGCCTCCCAGGACATAATCAAGTTGTTGGCACTCCAGAATGCATTTCACCTCCAAGCTCGTGCTGAAGATGCTACAGTTACATGAACCTGACTGACCTTTGAACAAGTTATGGGACTAGATCACCTCCACACATCTCTTCCAACCCAAATTATTCTGTGACTAAGTTTTGTATAAAGACAGAAAGGAAGCATGCAAATAACCCTCCCTCCCACACCAGCTGCTAAGCTCTCCTATCAGAGGGATGCTCAGGCTACCATCCCTTAAACAGTACAGTCAATAGCAGGCCAGCAACAAAACCCCAAGAACAGGTCAACCCCACCGCAGGCACAGGGATCAGGGCTTCTTCCTGGGCTTTTGGGCTCAAATCTCCTGATGCAGCTTGTCAGTGTCAGACTAAGACACAGCCTTAGCAGTCACACCAGCCTCACCCTTGAGTTCTTCTGCAAATTCAATTTGAAGTCATAAATTATTTCAACATTGATCTAAACAATGCTTTCCAGCAAACATTATCATTTATTGACCGAATCCCCACCACGCAGCTGCCAAACACAGCCGCGTGGCACAGGGATTCGTGCTCAGCGACTGTGTTGGTGGACCTTGGGCTGGCACCAAGCCCCACGGCCCATAGCCCATGTCCAGGTTGTTACCAAACCCCTCTTCCAAGCTACTTCCTGACGTGACGGTGGTACCTGCACTCAGTGGATGCTACCTACACATGCTGAAACGTGCAGTGGCTTGCGATCAGCGATGACTGACTCACGTGATTTGTCTATTATTTATTATAATTACTTACAGCTTATAGAAGGGAACTGTATTAAATCAGCAGCATTCGTTTCCTTAACCAACTTGCAGTCCATTCAAAGAACGATCATCCGTTTCCTTTGATGAGCTCTACTTTTGATAGTCCCCTGTTGAGCAATGCAATAATATTACAATACTTTTAATGACTTATTAGTGAATTCCAGGATCAGCCATTTTATGGCTTTGCCTTGAAATGAAGGTAGGCTGGAAGACCAAGACGGCCTTTGCTTCACTTTTGAAGCATGCCTCTGCACTACCTTTCTCCCAGTGCAGTGGAGCTTTTTTTCAAGACCTCTCCCAGTCTCACCAATCCAGAGTCCTTTAACCAGCTCTTCCACAACCATTATTTAGCCCTAATTTCCAGGCATCTAATTTTAGCAGCTACTGTTGAACATCCTCTCGAGTTATTGTTAGAATGAAATGAGTATCATCTGACAGGAACACATTGCAGCTCCTCAGTAAATACTGGGGAGGAATGCTTAAGGAGCTCACGCGCCTTCCCGCATCACGATCAACAATTCTACCACCCGGGGACACACCTTATCCCATCCCTTTTGTTCCTGGTACCTTGCATTTCCAAAAGCAGTAAAATCCTGTGCCAGCCTCAACCGTACTAGGCATATTTCGCTGTATCGTTTTGCTCAGTTATCAAGTTTCCATAATTACTTGCAAATTGGCCACAGGGATTTATTATTTATTTTTAGGATCATTTCAGCGGAAAAGGCATCTGATTATATGGATATATATTTGCATGACATCTTTCACTTCAGGATCTCTAAGCACTTTGGTGGAATATGAATGAATTTCTGCTTGTCTGCAGTGATACTCCTTTTATAGGCAGGACAACAGGAACAATGATTAAAAGACATGTCCGAACTCCCAGAGGAAATTTATGCTGTGCATAGAAACACCGGCTTCCAGTTGTGTAACTATTAAACCTGTGCTAACACAGACAGCGGGAGGTTGGCTACACAGGCATTAAAGAAAACGCTGATACCGTAATTTGAAATGGTTGTCTCTCCTTCCACACTAACAGGTTCAAACACAGATTAGGCTCGGAGAGAAGGGGAAAAAAAAAAAAAGGCTCCCTATCAAATACCAAACAAATGGCCCTTTTCTGCTAATAAGCAGCAACAGGAAAGGATGGCAGGGAAAGGCGTGGGGTTACAGAGAGCTTGGTGTATGAACAGACAAGGCTGGGATTTTGCTAGCATGACGTGCCAAGGCTTCGCCCTTTATCGCTGTTAAGAAGATCCTATCTCCCAGCTCATTCTTCAAACCAGCCTCCCTTCTTTGCATTTTACCTGCCAGGGAGATGCACCAATGAAATTCTTCCAGATGCACTGAAAAACAGATAATACACAGGAGCCAGCAGACTGGTGTTTCTCTCTTTTATTTAAAAACAGTGCTTCATTACCATTTGCAAAGGGTTAGGAAGGGTTTCCCCCCTTGCTTAGAGTTTATAAAAGCCAGCAACATGATCAATAATTTATACACATGGATAGTAATACAAAAAAAAGGAATAAAAGCTAAAGATCTAACTACTCCGACCTTCACAATTCCAGCTACTTGATAATAATAGGAATAACCCAATGAATACTGTATGGTCTGAAAGCTACTATACAATATGATACTTAACGAGGGAGGGCGGGAAGTTAAGAGGCTGTCACAAAGCCCTGGGATGCAGATACTGCTTCTCCAGAGTCAGCAGGGAAATGGGACCCTGGGCAAGCGGCTCGGGCGTCCTAGGAAACGATCCGGGGGAAAGGAACGCATCCCACTCGGGACGCGTCCTGTTCCCCGGCGGTACCTGGCAATGGGAGGTGCTGGGGAGACCGCGTGAAGGGGCAAGTCCGTCGCTGCCATTGGAGGTGCTGTGGCATCTCAGCCTCGCACTGAAAATCTCCAAGTCTCAAGTAGATCAGCCTGTGAGGTCAGTAAAATACTCCACCAGCTCCATATCGCTCTACAGCCCTGGTTCTCATTTGCTATCAGCCCCAGGTTTTAGCTCCAGCTATTTACAAGCAGGATTTATTGTATAAAAAAAAAAAAAAAACAAACCCAAAACCAAATCATATCCCCTGGGGTAAAAGAGGATTATTTCGTCACTTGATAATGCAGCCAAATCAAGCTGCCAAAACTACAACACGCGCGCACACACAAAATACTGTGAACAGAAAAAATAGAAAAACATGACCAAAACTGAGACTACTTATATAGGAGGCCTGATTTCTGTAAGGAATTCACTCCTCGGGGAAGCAACAAGCCCCTCCACCAGCAGAGAACTGTGAATCTGGCAAGAGATTTATTGACCCACTTCAGAACAACAAAACAAAACAAAACAAAAAAAAAAAAAAAGAAAAACCATTCCTAAGATTAACCGTCATTTTGATGACTGCCAGCCAAATGAGTATTCGGGTGGACGGCTTTAGATGCCAGCAATCTCCTGGCGAAGTCAGGCAAGATTTTTGGCTGATGCGCTCTTGTTCTACCACGAGTCGAGAGGCAGCGTGGGAAGCTTGTCTCCTGCACAAGCCTGGACCGGCTGCAGCCTGCCACCTGGAGAGGACAACCGCTGGCAGTGCTTTCAACCACCAGCACGAAGTTGCCTTCCAGGGTTAGCTGTGGCAACGGAGATGGGACTTGGACATCCCAAGTCCCATTTAGGCTGCTATCGCTGCACGTGCTGCAGAGGGACGGGGGCTATCCTGCCAACTCCTGGCTAGAGCAAAGCGTACTGGGGAGAAACCCCAGAGCCTACTTGAAAAGGGCCCCATTTCACGCTCTGGCAATCAGACTCCTGCTTGCCTTGTTGACTGGAGTTTTCATTGTAGAAGAGAAGTTTACCGGGGTTGGAGGGTGGAGAGGGCAATCAGTAAGGTAGGGGTGGAAGGAAGGGGCTTTTCAGACATTAACATCACCAAAAATAGTGTTTTATGCAACAAAGAATCAAGTCTTACTGGTGTATACTACAAAATGTTTGACATTTTCCAATAGCATGACAAAATAAAAACACAAAGAAGTTTACATTGGATATTCATCTTGTTCACTAGGTTGGATTCCCCCCCCCCATTTTAAAACAGTGCAAACAGGTAACACACTTTAAAAATCACCCCTCTGCACCAAGGAGAGCACTGCCCTGACCCTGCCAGGCTGGAGGGTCACAGGCAGCAGGCCATCTTGCCACACTGCCTGCATGCTTTCCTTTTGGAGCTAGACTCAGCAAAAGCACTCCCCAGAGCTCTTGTTTGGGTTTCCCTTTATTGAATTCCTAAGTGCTCCCCAAACCTCTTCTCTACTTGCCTCCTTCTTCGGGGCCGGGATGGGAAGATACAGAAAGGGATGGGTTGGGGAAAAACGTGGGTAAGAACTGGGAGGCTCTGCTTTGTATTCCCCGATGCTGAAGGTCTGGGTGCTGGAATTGAAACCCTAGCAGCCAGCGTCTCTTTTCGGGCAAGGAAATGGTTTCATTAACCATTTCGCAAGTAGCACTCAAGCCAGCTATGCAGATAACCCTCCTCAGCTCTTGCTGTGCACTTCACATCCACAGATCTCAAAATGGGTGAGAACAGGGGATAAACTTTCACTTCACTTTAGGGATAGAGAAGCAAAGTCTAGAGTAGTGACACAACTGCTCCATGGTGACCCTTGAGGATCACTGACAGAGCCCTGCTCAAAACACAGGTCTCTTGACTCCTGAGCTAGCGCTCTTTCTCGCTGGGCAAGACTGCTCTCTCTCGGGCACTGGAACAGCCAAGCCACCGCTATTTTAAAACATGGCTTTGTCTGTCTGAACTCATGACACAGGATCCACGTAACTGCTTAATCTGGGAAAAGCTGGCTATAGCAGGCTCATACTGAGCTCTCTGTTGTCTCCAGGTCCCGTCATGGCTTTTCTTAGAAAAGCTAACCCACCTACAACAGTGCAGCCTCCCTAGCACGGGGACAGGGACAACAGTTTATTAACGTGCTGAGCATCAATATAACTTATTCCAAGTAGAGAATATGCTATACCAGTAAAAGTCATCTTTGTACCAGCACAACTGTACCCACAAGGAAAGATAGACCAGCACATTAAATAAATCAACTCTTCAATCCAAAATTTTATCAGTATATCATCATGTGCTGGCCAGACCTATTGCAAGACAGTACAAACAGCAACACGTAAAGAAACATATTTTCCTCTGCATCAAGAGGAATCCTGGATGCCACCAGACTAGGTGGTGACAAAGAGCAAGCTATTTGCCAGGCTGCCTGTGCCGTTTCCCTCAGAAAGCCAAGTCCTGCTCTGCGAGGGACCTGTGACTGCAGATCCATCTCGGGAATAGGCACTAGCTGCCATCGGTCAAATAAGCCAGGGCTCAGTTTAGTTAATTAAGTGTAATTCATTTTGCATAGGGAGATATAGGCTTTGTCCTCACTTCTTCAGAAGATGGATATAGCCATGGCTTGGCTACTCTGAATGCATCTCAAGCCAGTTCATAACACATCTGAGTGAAAACAGAGCTGTTGTTTGCCAAGAAGGAAGAAAGGCTGAAGAGCTCTCCCGCCATGGCACAACACTCACTCAGGAAACATTACTGCAAAATTCCAGCTGGCGTGCAAGTTTCTGGGAGGTCTGGTGCTCTGGAGACCTGGAACCAGCAAGCTGCCTCCAGCCCCCAGCCATGCAAGCATCCCAGTATCCCCTCTGCAGCTCACTGCTGAAAGCAGGAAGCTGGGCTATTAGCAAGCTGCCTCAGTGGGCATCTTGCAGTATTAACTACAGAGTCAAGGAGACACAGGCTGGTTAATGCACCGGAGGAGCCTGGCAGGGAGCAATCTGAGCAGGCCGGGCTTGGATACAGGAGGAATCAGGCTGGATAGTCCAGAGCAGGTATTACGCGAAGAATATAGACCACGGGACCATGGCCCCACAAAGGTTGGGCGCTTCTGCACTAAACCCCTCACGCTCCCAATATACTCAGGTGGGCTGAAGCTGCCATGCATAGACTCTGCTCAGAGGCAGAAATGGGGCTGGTCTTCCTACTCCCAGAGAGGCCAAGTGGCAGGGGGGGATTGCAGGCGGCTCTGCCAGGGCAGGGGAGGACACTTGAGGAGGGAGAAGGCAGGTTTTCAGAAGCTGCAGTCAGAACCAGCTGAACTGACACATAGGAAAGGGGCAGAGGTGCAAGCCGCTGCCCCTTGCTGGGCTCCGCAAGCTGCGCTCCTCTTGCTCACAGCCTGCAGACCTGCTGCGTGAGGAACTGCCTGCGGGAAAGGGAAGGGATGGCCTCCCTCAGCCCCTCCACCCACAGGTGGGTAGAACAAGTCCAGTAGAGGCTTTTGCTGCATCTCAGCTCCAGAAGTCCCCTGGCTGCCCTGCGGTGGAAATGGCTCCCCTTTAATATGACTATTTCTACCGCAAGTCCTCCCTCCCCTACCCCAACTCAGACAGTAAAAGCCCCCAAATGCCCCGAGTCCCCCTCATTTCCTAGATTTTGTGAAAGCCCCAACACCCTGTTCCCCCCTCCCCATTTTCAAGCTAACTAAAATATTGATATACAAACAACAAAAAAATTGTCATAACAGCAACAAACCAAACTTTGGCTTGGAAAAAAAAGTTAAAAACCAACAATAAAACCAGAAAAAAAATAAAAGGTGGCCAACAGGCTGGCAGTTTGGTGTCCCCTTTATCTAGCTATTCCTCCAGAGAATCAATAGCTTCAGGGTCTCTAGCTTAACTAATGGCTGCCCCATTCTTCCCATTTGAGGTGCCTCCTCTCTGCTGCGCACAGAGAGGCTACATGTATCACTGGGGAAGAGCAAGAAAATGCGTGGTTGTGCATAGCTGGGCCAGGACACCTCCCCGGGGCTCTGCTTGTTGACATCGCTTAGTGTTAAACGCAGCTTTCCTATTCTGGTATCAGCAGTGGATGGAGAAGCAGGTGTACGGCAGGAATTGGAGAGGCTCCATCAACAAACCCCCACTCCAAGCAGCCCTTCTGGGAGCGGTGGGCTCACCCCAGTACCAGTCAAGGGAGTCGAGGCAGCCTAATAAAACTGCGCTTCTGCATTTCTCTAGCACATGGTTAGAGTCCCTGCCTCTGATCACTGGGAGCACTCCAGGAGCCAGCGGCTGAGTGGGGAGGTCTGGAGAGCAGCAACTCCCCATCACAGCACAGCTCATGCAGTCAGCTAAAAATGCTGACTTTGAAACACAGCGAAATCACTGTACAAAGGGAGATGGTTTTGGGAGTCATGGAGCCCTCCCCTAAATAGTCTCCCTGCTTCCAAATCTTCTAATAAGTAGTGTCTACGTGGACTCAGCAGGCCAGGTGCACAACTTTCTATAAGAGGCTGGGCAAAAAAGACCCAGGGGCTCCAACGCAACTATGTAAGGGCCTGAAATAGCTTGTGGTGGGAAGTTCCTATGAATTCAGACCTTGCATAAACTGCTTCTGCCTCCCCTTAAACTCCTGACCAAAACAAAACTAATTCAGGATCACTTTTAGATACAAAAGTCCCTCTTCCCTCACACAAACCCACATGCTTGCCCCTTGCCTCAAGCAGCTTATATGTGACTTGTTTTTCCTCACTCATGTTATTTGGAACAGATTACTTGCAGAAGCGCCTAAGCAGCTCAGGATGAACAGAAGGAGAGACCTTGCACACTGGACCTCGGAGCGCCCAAGCACAGCACTGATGCACAGTTCTTCAGCTAGCTTTCTTCCTCTTCACCTCTGCAAGTTTAACTGCTTGCTGTCTGCAACGGAGGTACTTTGTGTGATGCTGCATTGCATCTGCCACTCCTCCAGGAAAGAAGAGGAGGAAAGGAACAGCAAGGGAGAAAGATCTTGAAAAGGAGGAAGGAAAACTAAGATAATTACAGCCACCAGCAATGGACAACAATCTGCTAGAATAATTGGGGGGGGGGGGGGGGGGGGGGGGAGGGGAGGGGTGAGATCATCCTCATCAAAAAACTCCTTTCAAAGTCTTGTCCCCAATACAGCAGATAACAGCCAAAGTCTTTGAGCAGGTTGAGGAAATCTTCTTTTGTCAAGCCTAAAATCCTGACACTGCTGAAACTGTCCCAAACCTGTGCAAGTCAGATGGTAATAAAAATGAGGAAAGTCTCTGCATTTCCTCCATTTCCAAATGTAAATGACTATTTCCCACCAGCATTTAGGTCCCAGCCACAGCCAAAGAGCGCTTCCTTCTGCAGACCAGAAACACAGCAGGTGGAGATTTCTCCATCACATCCTCTTGCCTCACAGGCACCAAGCACCAGACCCAGGGAAGTAACTCTGCCTGCGTGTTCCTGATTAATTGCATGATATTGGTTTCTAACAGCTTTCCTTATCACTAATCGCCTTCTCCGTGATTGGTAGGATAAGCTATGCACCAACATACAGACACGGAAATGCATTATTTTTACCACAGTTAAAAAAACCCAAAAAACGAAAACAAAAAAAAAAACACCAAAAAAATGCACAATCTTTGGAACAAAAGAATTAAAGGCAGAAATTTAAAGGAAAAAAAATACATATTCAAAGAACATAGTGAGGTATAAAAAAGTATTTTCTCTTTTGTTTTTTGTTTTTCCTCCTCGTCTTGCTATAGAGTTCCTCTACTAGTAAATATTGCAATAGCCAGGCCTCATGAACTGGGGGGGCTGTCCCACTTGCAGGGGGCTCACGTCACTTCAGTAGGGGGCAAATCGGCTGTAGCCACCTCGGTATAAACTCGCCTGTAGAAATTAAATGAGAGAAAAAGGTTGTTAGGAGGTGAACTGTGAAGAAAGACTCTGGACAGCACCCAAATGCTCTCAGAAGGACTAACTGTCCTGGCACTGACCCGCCACCATTAGCACCTCTAAGAAGCAAGAGAGGGGAACCTTGCCTGCAAAACCAAAGACATGGCTCAGGAGGACATGCTCATGACTAGCCAGCTGGAGGTGAAGTTTGGAAAGTCTTAGTTGAAGGGAGTTCTGTACCAGAGATGGGACTCATGAGTCGTAATCTCTGAGCCAGTTGTCTAGGCTGTCTTTATAGATAGCAGAGACCAGGACTTCCAGGATGCTTTTCACCTCACATTAAGATAAAGGTCTAAAATAGACATGATGACCTGGTATCCTAGAAGTACCTGCTTTTCCTTCATCGACCCTAAAGAATATCCACATGATGAGCTGCGGATCAAACGGAGGTGCTACACTGCAGATGTCTATATTTAGGTATCTTTTTCTCTAAACACATCTGTATTCCAGCCTTTGCAACACCACAGATACTGCACTGGCTAGAAGCAGATGGGCAAGCATGTGTTTTTAGCAAGCTACTCCACTCCCCTCTGATGCCAGCATACCTCGCTCCTGCCCTTGCATAACTACTGCTGGCAGGCAGGACACTGCATCCTTCCACTAGTGGAAGAGGGAACCAAGTGGAGCAGCTTTGCTGCAAGATGTCATGAGAACAATTTACTCCCTTGCTTCCTAGAACTGATTTCTCAACATGCAACACGAGCCTTTAAAGTTAATGAAAATGGCAAGAAAGGGTGTCTTGCATCTCTAACTATTGCTGGTTTTTGCTCTATATATCAACTTGATACACTTCTACTGATTTACCAACAACGTTCTGGCTCCTGACATTTCTGGCCATTCTTTTACCATCTCCTTTGTACTAGCTGATGCGCAAGACCAAGTGATAACTGGTCTCCTAGAACCTGGCTCCGTTCCTAGTGCCCACTCAAACATATGAATGCAGAACAACTGGGAACCCAGCGCTGCAGCTAAGGACCTCCTCAACAAAAAAGTATTTCTAGGTGAAGTTTCATTACCTGATATGCAGTGAACAGCTGTTCCCCATGCTGGAAATGAGAAACAGCACAAGAAAGAAAATACCACTTACCACAGCACCAACTCCGTAGCTAGCGGCAGGGGCAAGGGCATGGTAAGGATCTGCTGTGTACACCCTGCCATAACTGAAGAGAGGGAGAAAACATATTAAAAAAAAAAAAGAGAAAAAGAGTCACTTTGGAGGGGCAGAGAAACAGCTGTCTGACCACAGGCAATGGACGAAGCAGCATGCCCTTCTACACACATGTATGCATACATGCACACACATGCATGCAGGCAGCTCCTCTTCGAAGAGATCCTATGGGCATGCTGCCATGCATCATATGAGATGGGCGAGGGAATGGCCTGCAAGGAGGAATGTGGCAGAAGCCATGAGTTTGACCTGTAGCAAAGAGGTCAGCAGCTTTGAAATGACAGCTAGTGCATCCCTTACCTCGCGTGATGCAATTTGGGAGGAGAGTGACTGCTGGTGCTAGCACAGTGGCACAGTAACAGCTATTAAATGGAAAGCAGTGAGGAATTCTCCAGAATGAGAAGGGAGTATAAACTTTAATGGTCTCGCATGCACTAGGATTAAAACACGGCCTCACTGCACAGAATATGAAAAATATTAAGGCAAGCACTCTGATGATGATAATCTTTTGAATCTATACAGAGCTGCACGTTAAAGCAATTAGAGCACTGTACGAGCTGAGCAATTTTTACTTTATGGATGGGGAGAGAAACGCACCCAGTGATTAAACAACCTGCCCAGAGTCACAGAGCAAGGAGCTGGCAAAGCAAGCCAGGTCTTTTGACTCTGAGGCAGTAACCACACTGCCTCCTTTGTGCAGAGAATCACAAGGACAGGGAAGAGGCCAGGATTTGTGCCAGCTCACATACACCGGAGGGCAATACTGCCCAGGAGCAGAGAGACAAACCGTGCATTCAAGTCTTTCATGTTGGGTTGTGCATGCATGCGTGCATGTGCGAGTGCCAGTAAGACAAAGAAACAGGGGAATAAGTAGAGTACTGTAATGGATCAGTGCTCCTTGAATCCCTGAGCACAGCAAGCTAGCCCCCACGGACACCTCCCCCTTACATACCCATCGCTGTAAGCTGCTGCAGCGGCTGCAGCGGCCGTGGCTGCTGTTGCAGTAGCAGGCTGTGCATATCTGTAGGCTGCATATCCACCCTGCAGGAGAGAAGAGAACTGACTTTACAGATACCTGTCCACCCATGCAGAGCATAAAAAATAAAAATAAAAAAAAGTCACACACATCACAAGGAGAGGAACTGTTTCAAACTGCATCAGCTCCCATGTCATGTCTATCACAAGCATCACCCATTAACTCACGCATATGCCTTTCCTCAGAAGGACCAGGGATACTCTTCCATTACCCCATTTAGCAGAAGAATAAACTAAAGCAAGCCTGAGCATGGTTATATCCCTGCAGGAAATTAAATTTGGCATGGAGGAACTGAAAACCAAAGGAGAGCTGAAATCTTGCATGCAATGTAATTTTTATGTCCCCTTCCTCTTACACTGGGGAAATCAGAGGTAGGCACTTTCTGTGCAGTGTGTATTTTAGAAAGGGGACCATTCAGAGAAATTCCTGCTTTTTTTCCCCTCTATCTCTTTTTCAAGCCTGGGAAACCTAAAAGGCTAGAATTTCATTTGGCCCAGATGTGTAAAAGTACCAATAGCCAGAGAAGCGAAAAAGCAATCAGGAAAAGATGGTCAGAGAGAAGACAGTCCCTGGTGGTCTCGGGGCTGGCAACAAGAAAACTGTCATTGATACCAGCCAGACCGTTCTCCCCTCCCTCCATATAAGAAGGAAACAGGTCAGGGGAAATTATGCCAGAGCAGTCTATATTGCTGCTGCATTTCTGCCCATGCTACACACTTGTAGTAAAGGTCTTTAAAATGCTTACACTGGTAAGAGGTAGTTACTAAAAATGTACTTATGGCTGGGTTGGCAAAATGTGAATCCTGACCCAGAGGAAGACCTGCGAGTCTCCTCCCGTAACTCCCACAAGGAGCTCTTGGGGCAGAGGAAGACCTGGCTCAGACAGGCGGCTCTGCACACCCTGCAGTAATGAAGGACGGATGCCAGCCACCTTTCAGACCAGGGGCAAAGGCTGCATGGCAGGCAGCAAAGAGGGCTCTGAAGCCCAGGTTAGATCTTTCTTTATTGTACACTTCTGAACACATTTTTGTTAACTTGGGGAGGGCAACGGTAAATGAACCATGGCTTTGATTTGCTAGAAACACTATGAGCCATAAATAACATCAGAAAATTCCAGATTGCTTCTGGTGTGGTTTTTTTTTCCCCCTCCAGTTGACATTTCAAGGTCTGAAGGACCAGAAGGCAGACTTAATGCTCTTCACCTCCAGAATCAGCTCAACATACCTCTACCACTTCTCCCCTACACATTGTTTGCATATATGTAACTATGAGTACAAGATCAGCTCTACTACAGGACTGTGTGTTTGCTCAGCAGTGCTCAGTTTTGGGCTGGGTAGGCTTTAAATTAGAAGTAATGATTTTAAATTACTTTTCGTTGCTTTTGTGGGGCCTGCATTAGCCCCACGAAGGCTAACACGCTATCCAAAACACGCCTGGGGACTCTTTCCTACGCCAGAGGAGAGGGACTTACAGCCTCTTCAATCTTCTAGTTAACAGAGGAAAGAGCAACACAAATCTACACCTCTGAAACATCACCACGTTGCCTGAAAGAGATGTTACAATTTTGCCCTTTTAATCTCATCTAGCTGTTTCAATCCCTGCATTTTGGATTGATGGTTTGGGGAGGTTTAACTTGGTTTTGGCATGCAATCATTGCACCACCATTACTCCCACCTCCAAAACGTGACAGAGATGAGAGGAATAAGGTGTAACCTTAGTCCAAATCAAACCTTCATCAACCTCACTAAATTAAGACAAACTTCATACCAATGTCATTGTGGTATTCCCTTAAGTTTATGAGCTTCCTGAACTCTCGATGGGGTCTGTCACTTAGGCATGGCGTATGAGGCATTTTCGTCTGTCACAACTCTCCTCAGAGCAGCCGACTTTAGCATGCACCCAGATTCCCACTCCGCCTCACACTTGCCAGCCACATTTCGGATCAGGAGCCATTTCAAATGTGCCTGGCACATACTCTGAACATGACAGCGAGATGCAGTTTGAAACCAAAAAGGGTTATCATGTAATTCTCTTTTAACTCATGTCTCTCGTAAAGGAAAATGAAACTAAACCAAAACAAAACAAAAAAAAGAAGAAAAGAAAAGAAGGGTTGGAATCAGGTGTGGGAGGGGGAATGGCGTAACATTTATTAATCAAAATTAAAAACTAAGCATGCTGACATCTGGAGCTAGAACAACCAGCAAAGTCACCACGTTCAGACTCATATTGGCTAGTTCTATCCATCCCAGCATTCTCTTGGGACAGCAGTTCGCCCTAGGCTCTACCACAAGCTCAGTGAAGTACACAGCCTCAAGTACTAGAGCGTGCAGCCACAACAACCTGCTATTACGGAAACAGTCAGTCACCACTGGAGTTAACATTCCAACCTTAACGACTCCCGCAGCCTCCCACCCTCACCCCCCGAAATGGCTCCCACCCTAGCCCTGTCCCACACCACAATGTTAATAATTATAACAAGCAATAACCCATCTGTTATATCAGAGAAGGGAACAGAGACTCCACTGAGAGATTTAGAGCGGGATGTTAACATTTCTTCAGTCAACTGCACAACAAACAAAAAAAAAAAACAGGAGAAATAATTCATTGGAGAAATGAAGTTAAGAAATAGCTGACATGTGTATTGCTTTTTAACCATGCACTGATGCAAAATTGAAGCTACTGTTAATTTAAAAAAAAAGAAAAAGTCACAGGATAGAGGTACACACACGCGGGCAGACCCGCTCAGCTCAAAGCAGTCAGCAAATTCTACTGGTGTGTACTTCAAATAAAACCAAAAATGGGGATTATAATGGCCATGGTACGTTCCTGTCATAGGAGCAATGAGTGTGGACAGCTGGGGGATTTCTGACACAGGGATGTATTTAGCATAACCAGCAGGTCCAAATACACAAAAACAGGGTGAAGGAAAGAGGAGGGAAGTTGCGACTATTACTCGGTATTTCGTAAATGCTTTCACCAAGCTCTGGGACCAGTACAGATCAAAGGAGACACTGTGCAAGTTGCCTTACCCAGCTTATGCTCTTGTTCTCCATAACCCAGGACCCACCTATAACTCCATCAATGCATCTAAAGGCCTGCTCGGCTTGTCCAATGCACCAGTTATTTTCTCCTGCTATTCCTGTTCACACACAACTTTACGGATGAGCTCTGCGTACCAGTTAACCTCAGCTATACGGTCCTACCACTCCTAGTGATTTCTGATGCCACTCACTTTGGGTACTCTAGTAAATATAAACCCTAACAGAGTATAGCGTTTTTAACAAACATGAACAATCGTGTTTTCCAATAAAAGAAATAATAACTAAAAAAAAAAAAAAAAGCCCTTGCTAGGTGCACCACACTTCTCCAGTGCCACAGCCAAACTGCAACAGAATTCACCATTGAATGGCATAGTCCCTGAAACCCAGGACAGCCACGTAAACTCCCACTCCATCTATTTAAGTGAAGTGATTCCACAGGGACAGGTTTACCCATGGAGGTTCAGCTTTTAAAATCATTAGCCTCGTCTCAAAAGAAATGAGTGTGACTGAGCTTCTTGTGAAGATATTAAGTCTGAGACTTTTCTGTCAAATGGACAGTTAAACACTGCCTCAACAAGGAAATGGGAACTAAGGAAAAGGCTTATGTGTTTTTACTGGGCAGTAAGTTAACAACCAAAAGTACCGTCTAAATCAAGATTGGTCCTTTCTGGTACAGTCTTTTGGATTGTCTGGAAAGCATGTGAGAGAGATGAACACAACCCTACATGTTGCATATGTTAATTCAAGTTCTCCTTCTCCAGATATCCTGCCAGTGTTGCTGGGGCTGTGCTAAACCCCTTTCCCCATGCGAATGTGTAGCGCTTGAGCCTATAGATCTCAACTGTCAAACAACCGTATTTGCTCAGGTATTCACAAAAGCCCAAATCTAAAATTACTCTTCCGTGATGCTATTGTCCTTGGTTCATCAATGAAGCAAGAATAAATTTTTTTTAAGTTCTTTCTTTAACATTAGATGACAGCTTTTTCAATATTGACATATGTTCTCCAAAATAACACAAACGTGGCAAAAGAACATATACAGGAAGCTGCAATGCCAACTAAAGCAGCGTTCCAATTACTGAGCATGTTAATGTAGATAAATGAGCACTTTAAGACTATACAGTTCAGCTCAAAATAAGTCCACCTTCTCTTCCACTCTTCAGGTCTGTATTAGGTGACCAATCCAATGAGAACATGAGGAGATCCAAAACTACAGCTTACTATGTCAGTGGATCCTATGGTATAAACCTCCCTTTTCTTTTTCCCTTGCTGCCTTAGATGGGCACACAAAGTGCGTTACTGTCCTTCTTTACTCCAAAAAGCCTTTATGCCACTAAGACACGAGCGTTCCCATACCCCTGCAGAAATGTGTAACTCATGGTACCAGTTAGATACATTTGACCACCTGCCAGGTTTAGGCACTGAGCACAATTTCAGAATCTTTTATTTGTTGTATCTCAAATGTGTCTTTCTCCACCCCCAAACTGCCCTACAACAGAAGTTAAGAAGCAGAAAGGGCTAGAACCGTTTCCAGTATTTCTGTATTAGAAGGGTGGCATATGTGCACCAGGAATGAGCATGAATGAATTAAAAGAGGTGACAGGACAACGGTGTCCATTGCAGCAGGTGCTTCTACATGGTAATGGGACAAGCATGACCTTGTTAACCCTTCCACTGAATTTATATTTTTTTTATGTTTTTTCCGAATGAAATGCCACTCGGTGTGAAATCTGGACACACGCCGCCCTGCCATAGCGGGGGCTTGGATCACACATGAGTCTGCGCTGCCCTAAAAAAGCCTCTGTTCCCATCTCTAATGTGGTGCTGGAATGGTTAGTATAATTCAGTTTTTTCCACTGCAATCCACAATCTGATTGGTTGGCAGGTCACACTGGCACTCCTACCTGAGGTATTTTAGCGCTAATGATTGGTTCCTGTAAGACTATTCTATAACAGAACACAGGAAGAGCAGTTCAAAAAAACACAGCTGTGGAAAGAAACAATCATACAAACAGCCCACGGCGGGGCTCACCAGCCTTTTCTTTCCAGTGGATGCAAGCACGCTTTTCACAGGCAGGAGCAGTCTTCGCATGGGTGGGTTTGTTTGGGTTCCCCCCCACCGCCCAGATTGACCCCATTGTAGAAGAAAGATAACCTTTCTTATGATCCGAAATGAAGCCCTCTGCATCCTGGGGCAGGTTGTTTTATGAATTCAGGTGTCTTGCCAGAGTGGGACGCATCCAATAAGAGATGGAATGCCTTCTTCACAGAAGAAATGGCTAGCAGGATGGTTGCCCCAGGAAAGAAAAAAAGGAGTGAGGAAGAGGAGGAGGAGGAAAATGAGAAATTGGTGCATAACATGTATGCAGAAAAAGCAGTCCAAATTCGGGACAGTTCCCCTTCATCTTGCCTACCACTAACCACTACCTGCCAGCTCAGCTCCTTTCCACCGTTCCTTGACACAACCCTACAGACTCAGAAGATCTAAGGGAACCTCAATTTAACTTTCCCCCCAGTCCTAACTGAAGTATCCTCTGCCATCCCTCCCACAATCTGGACAAGCCTTTCACAGCAACCAGAGGGATGTAAGCAGTGCAGTGAAAAGCACAACAAATCAGTGGGACACAGGGACACTAATCATTCCACCTGTGCCAAGCAAATCGTTTGGAAGGGTTACTTCATGTTTGAATTATGGTCACTTTTTCCTGAGATCCACGGGAGGGTTCTGGGCAGCAGTAACATAGGAAAAAGCACCACCATCTACCCTTGATGAGTCCTCTCTTCTATCATCCTGCCTTCTGACAGTGAGACAAAGGCCACCAACAGCAAAATCGTCAGAAGTTCACCTAGCTGTTCTAACCTGACTTGGGGGCTTGGTTTTATGTTACATGATCCTACTGCAACTGCAGCACTGCGTGGTTACCGGGATTCTTCATTACTGAAGTCTCTGTCCTTAGAACATGTTAAGCCTCTCCTCCCCACCTGCAATGGAAGCTCTGAAGGAGCTTTCTCAAAAGAAGTAGGGAGTAACCCTGGCTGGTCTTCCTTTTCAACATGACAGCCTCTTATATGTCATACTCTGAGGGAAGAGGCACTAAGCATTGCTCACTTGCTTGCTTGCTTGCTGTAGCAAAGTCAGTGGTCTGGAAAGCTGGTGTTTTAGGAGTGAGGCGGGAAAACCCAGAACCCTCTGTAGTCCTTGACAGTTTTATAAAGGAACACTTGACTAGGTAGATCAATTTTTAAAGGACTGCGCACACGACAGTATATGTAAGAATGAAGAAATGTACCCAGTATCTCTGTGCTCAGACTGCATGCCTTCCAACGGCTCTAACTGTGTTGGGAAAACTGCCTTTACACGACTTGACCCTCCATGTAAGCCAACAAAATCCAAAAGCTAATTCCATCCTTATCCTGAGTCTAACACCAGGGTCCTCTTTATAAATGTCAGAAGTAGCACCTTCAAAGGAGCAGGGATGTGAAAACCATGCAGACAACCGTGCCGTTACCCAACACGAAACTTCCCCAGCTCCAAAGAGCTATTATCTACACTACCACGAAAGGGATCTCTGCTAGAGCTAGGCAGGCCACAAGTTGCGATGGCAGTAATGGACCTGAACATTTTGGCTTTGAAAGGCATATTCCTACCATAGCTGCTCCACAACAGCTCTCTAAGGGAGAGGAAACCGCTTTTCTCACTGTCCAGTCAGAATCCCTCCATCTATGACTCACCTAAGTATACACAGATGCCCTGGAGATCTGCAATACAGACTGGCTGGGTAGGACAAGAACAATGACAGGACAGTCTCCTGTGGTATCAGAGCTAATTCACAGACAGGAGGCTGCTGCTGACTCTTCTAACCGAACATCTCCACATATTTGTACTTTACAATTCCCCAAAGAGGCGAGAGAATCTAGCCTATTTAGGTACCATTTCTACCAGTAAAATGAGATGTCAGTTTTTACTCTAGCATCTTGGTCTCCATTTTTAATCAGTCCCAGTGTCCCCCCAAAGGGATAATCTCCACATCCCAGTGGCACATGAACATTTTTAAACATACAGCTCACTCAGAGTAGTGTGGGCTGCACAGATTAAACCTGAAAGGGCCCCAAGAGGGGAGAGAAAGGGGAGGGCGGAAGGGGAGAAGGAAAGGGAAGGTCTGAGGCTAAACCAGTCCTGTTATTTTTATTTCCAAATTATGTAAACGAGAGAAGTGTTGAGAGAAATTTTAATTCGCTAATCATCTCTCATGTTGATTAGTAGCAGTGTGCATGTGGGGGACAGGACACCCAGTAAACTGACCCTGGCAATGATCAGGAAACCCAAAGGCTTAGGACTTGCACCCAGGGGCAAGCGCAGTGACAGAGAAGCATGCTTGCATTCCTAAATATATAAATATATATATCCACAAGGAGAAGAAAATTAAAGTAAATGATATTTAAAAAAACCAAACCAAACAAACAAACCAAAAGAAAAAAAAAGAAAAAAAAAAAAGGCTGGCTTGTCAGGGGTTGGGGACAAGAAGGCTCCGGTGTGTGTACTTACATAGAGGTCAGCACCGTAAAATCCGTCCTGGTAAACCACACTGCAGAAAATCCACACAAAAACAAAAAACAAAAAACAAAAAACAAAAGAACAGAAAACACATTCCGGTTATTGAGGACGGCAGCATGCACATGCGTTTTACACAGGCAGGTGATGTATGAATCCACAACCTGGGCTTTTGGCAGGAGCAAATCAGCAAGAGAATGTGGGTGCGCACGCACGCTAGACGGCTCCAAGTCATCTTCCATAGCATGCAAAAGGGGAAGGGGTGGGCAGAGGGGGAGACAGTATGCAAAGGAGAGAGGGAGGGGAATCACCATCTTGTACAATAAAAATAGGCTCAAAAAGATCTCATGTCCTGAAGAAGAGAAACAAGGGTTTAGAAACCTCCACTCTGGTTATTCTCCTGGAATGATTTTAGTTACCCCCTAAACACATGGAAACATTGGCTTCATGAAGTGCGCTTCTGAAATCGAGGAGCCCCCTCAGAAGGCATCCCACATGGGCTGGAGTCCCTTATGTCAGAAGCATGTTTCAGAGAGTTGTGTATGATTACACATTTCGAGCTTCACAGGGCTGCATGACTTTGTTTCTGACATCCATACATCACCTGCTTTTATCCTGCACATTAGACATGCGATAAGATTTGGCTGATCACACAAGCATGCAAAGTATTATTATTGAGCATCTTAAAGAACCAATGCAACACCTCAGGAAAACAAGTCAATCAATTCTGATCAAAGTAAACACAGAGAAATGTAATTAAAAAGAAAAAACCAAAAATACCCACAATGCATTGCTTTCACAAGCAGAGATAATGAGCTAAAAAGGTTAGGTGACTGGTCCAAGGTCCGAGAATTGAAAGGTGCAGTGGGAGTCCCTGGTAGTAACGACCTATTGCGTAGCAGAGAGAAGCAACTGGAAGGGTTTCCATGGGATGGTGCTTTTTCTGCTTTAAGCCATAGTTTTCTTCTCTCAGAACTTCAAGCAGGAAAACTGTTAAACCAGAGCCTGGGGTTCCCAAAGAGCCACTCTTACCCGGAGCATTTGCTAGCGTAAGACTACACAGCTCACTTTGGGGACAGGGGTCAGGGAAGGATGAGGAAGGAAGAGAGGGGATGCCCCCCACCCATTTTAGTTCAGCTGTGTGCTTCATAATGAGGAATTTCCTCCTACTTTGTCCTCTGAATAGCTCCGCACAAACTCGCTCAAGGCTTTAAAAAGCGTTAGCTCCACCATCTGTGATGTTCGTGGATCTGATATGCATGACTTACCAGTAGCATTAAGGAAAAAGAAGGTATGGAACACTAGCTTTTCTTTTGATTATCATTTTTTACTCATCAGATGGAATGTGAAATGCTGCCAAGAGCCTGCCACCCTCAGACACCCACCTATTGTAAGGCGCGCACACACAAAAAAAGCCCCGCAGACCTTGCCAAAATTCTGCATGCTATTACTAAAAAACAAAGTAAAATTTTAAAAAAATCTGTTGCAGTGTTAGCTACTGCTTTAATAATTTAGTCTTGCTGTCTTCCCCAGGAAAAGTAGACTCCATTCCCAATGGACAGGGTTACTACGGTGTCCGAGAGCATTGGGAGCAGATATGAAGATAGAGACCCTTGTTAGAGCAAGAAGGGAGCCACTTCAGCAGGGAGAAGCAGGCCATAAGATGATTTCTGTTGAAGCTAAATTTTTACAACCACATAACAAAGAATTTGGCTCCTGGGGCAGTGACTTACATTGCTGGGTTCTCTATCTAGGACCAGGAGTGTTTTAGCAGTGAAACTCCACCTGCTCCTGCAGGAAAGGCAAACGCATGACAGAGGAAGTGACTGTTGGTTTATGAACAGGTTAGCAGTTTTAACAGTTATTCCAAACACAATCAGTTGGATGAATACAAGCATTACCACATTGGATCAGGCCACTATTCCTGTAACTTAGAATCATGTCAGCAAGAGATGCTAGCATCAGCTCTCCAGAGAAAACTGCAAGGAACACTAATAACAGGTAGGAGTAAGACTTCCTGAGTCCAAACAACAAAGCACACGTCTACCCTCCGTCTCTCCTTCAGTTATGACTTGACTGACACCAACTGCCAGGGCTAAAATTTAGCAAGGTTTATTTATATGCTAGAATATCCGTATCTGTGATTCTTAATGCTAGCAAAAACTGAGAGAATTCCTTCATTTGAGAACCACAGAGACCATTCTGGTTATGTAGACTGACCAGAAGCATAAAGCAGCCCAGCAGCCCATCAAATCTCAGTGGCATCTGCAAAAAGCCCATTAGCTGAGCTAAAACACATCCACGAGAAAAAGAAATATGCTGGTTTTGTATCATATCATTTAGGTGTACCAACAATTGACTTTGTTGTAAAAGGAACCAAAAAACCACTCCAAACCCTCAAAGCTCCCTACTGCCTTATACCTAGTCTGACTTCCATCTACTTTTGGCTTCGAGTCAGTGAATCCTCTATATATTTACACTCCTAGACTAAACTATTCTTTACTATGGCAAGCCTACTCTTCATATAGATACTTAATGACCATGAACCGGTCAATGCCTAACCTATAGTTTGAGAAATAAAATTGATCAAGCTTATTTAGTTTTCAGAGTCTTACAGTAGGCAAGTTTTTTTTCAGACTGACTTAATTCCTACAGTTTTTGGTCTGACGTGTAATTTGTCAGCATTCTTGTTTAGAAAGCATGGCCACTACAAATCAGGGCAATATTCCAGTACAGGTTTTACTCATGCTATATATCAGAGGTTATAATGTCTCCTTACTTCTATTGAATACCACCTCAGTTATAAATTGAATGTTGCATTTGTATCCTGAGGTCAGGCTCAGGTGACTATCTAACATCCTCTCCAATGGTCTGAGCAATTGCTTTCTAAGGTGTGAACAGCCTTCCCTGGATAAAGGTCCACATCCATACGTAAGTATGTACATTTCACATATGCATTAGTAAATCTTAGTCTGAGTTCCTGAAATAAATGTTAAAGCTATTAAGAACAATATGATTTCTTGCACCTTCCTCTGGAGTATCTAGCACTAGACGCTGTCAAAACTTACTCTAACCTGAACAGCCCTCAGGTCTGATCCAGCATGGCAATTCCAACGAGCTTTTATTAATCTACATTCTGTATTTTCTGAATTCTGCTAAGCTCTCAAATGCAGTGATACCATTAAGTTTTGTAACTTAAACACCACTGAGGTTTGTGAAAACCAATTCCTTCTACCAGGTTTGAGTTAACCTGCCGCTTACTTTACTGTCTTCTTCTGCATTACTCACTACATCTTGATCACTCATGTGTTGTTGACTGATCTTACGGTGTCATCTTTCCACTGGCAAGGAAGAAAGCAACTGATGCAGGGTAAGGTGTCAGGAATGTGCGCCTGCCGCCGACTCCATGAAGGTCAACAGTGCCCACATGGAGCAGTGGCTGTCCTACAGGTTACTGCAACATGGAACTGAATAGCAGATTTTGTATTATTCCACGAGGAATCAAATTCCCTCTACAAAGTATCTTTTAGAGAGTCAGACTATATTGACAATAAACACCAGAATTAATTAATTACATCCCAGCACTTGGGACTAGGGACAGTTCTGGGCCATTTGTGAACCTGCCTTGTTTACTGCTGCCCTGCAAGCGTTTACTGGATAGTAGGCTGCCCAAGAAGACATAAGATCAGCCAGCAGCATCAGAAAAACTCAACGTAACATAAGTAAACACAGTCACAAGACAGTGTTTGGAAGGGATAATCATTGGAGCCTGGCCCATATTCCAAATGGAAATAAAACCTTTTATACGGGACTCAGGCTGGATTTATATCAAACACAAGCCTAGAGTCCCTCCCAGTGCGCCACTCGTGACAGCCTCTTGCTAGGAATGCTCCAGACGTTACTCCCAGGGATGAAGGGCACATCCCCCCTCCACAGTGCAAGTATTTCACATTCTGCTAGACAGCAGCACTTGTCTTAGCTTTGCTTCTCTGTTTCACCGTGGAGCATTTTCTAATAAAACCAGACTGGGTAATTTTTAGAGCAACAGACAGATGCGTTGCAGGTCAGAGGCTATGGTTAGAGGATACAGAATATGAACCAGGAGTGGTGGCAAAAAGAGGTGGATCTGAAAACCCAGAAGAAACACTGCTCGTAAGGCCAATGTGTTCAGACAAGAGGTTTCATTTAAAGTCTTCTGGTGAATTAAATACAAACATTGACAGATTTGCCGGAGAGCAAAGCTAGACAGATACATGACCACTGCACCTTGCTTCCTTAAGCTCCACTTTAAATATCAAACTGGACTCTAAAAAGAAAGGGCCACAGTAGCTCTCACCACTTAATCTCCTACAGAAGATATTGCAAGCTTATCCAGCATATATCAGGCCAGCTCCTTGCACTGATGTGTGTGGCTTCCACCTCCCTTTTTAATAAAAGATTTACAATTTATTATCTTCCCTTTTGGGGCTAGTCTAAAGGAAAAAAGGGTCAGTCCACTTCTCTGCATTGGAGGATTCATTCCTACTCCTACTCTTTCTGAGAATGTTGCCTGGAAAGTATGGCAAGTAAAATTCCAGAGACAGGCAATATGCATAAAGTATCCTCAAAATCAGAAACGAAAAAGACAGTTTGGAAGGGATTTGCTGATTTATCTGTCATTCCATCACACTTAAACAAAAACCCAAACAAAACTCACATACAAATCTAGTTCCCTGTATTTTTAAACAGCAGAATACTCTTTTGTTACAGCATCTATTCCACTGCATTACTAGTGAAAAGTCAGAGGGCAAAGAATGCTAAGGCCACGCATTCACCATTACTTCACACAACAGTTAGAAGAACGCTGCACTTTCGTTCTCCCTATATCCCAAACGCTCCCGACTTTAAATTAATGGACTTGATTAATCTCTGTTTTAAACCTTTTTAAACCGTCTCCAACAAAGAAAGCAAATCCATTGTGGGTAAGTGGCTCTTCTGTGTCCTACTGCCAGATGGTGAGGCATGAAGGTAATGGATAATATTCCTGGATATGAAAACACAAATGGAGTGCAAAGAGCAGAACCTTTTCAGAAATTTTAGACCTTCTCTCTTTGCATCGTTCTCAGCAGCGCTATAACGTATTGGGTCAATGGATGACGAATACCACGTAGACAAATTGAGAAATTGTAAGAAGGAATCCATCAGGGCTTTAAGCTGCTGCAAGTACTGAAAATATGTTTCAGTCAAGAACTTAAGGTGGAAGAATTTAGATTTGCCCCCACTGGACGCCATAGTGTGCAGAATGCTCCAGCACTAGCAATATCCTGACCCTCACCATCCAGACAATTTTAGTTATTTTTTGGTTAACCAATCAGCTATTTGACACGGTTGTGCAGAGCACTCTGCTCTCGTGACCAGTGCTTACCCTGGGTAGGCAGGGATGGCTGTGGGAGGTACCGCCCGGACTGCCCCATATACTGTCCTTCCTCGGCCCCTCAGATGGGCTCCCCG
Organism: Gavia stellata; assembly: GCF_030936135.1. Lineage (NCBI taxonomy): Eukaryota > Metazoa > Chordata > Aves > Gaviiformes > Gaviidae > Gavia > Gavia stellata. Next base: position 59,153,666 of record NC_082597.1, on the reverse strand, counting down.
AAATGCGGCTGCTGTGGTGGCTGCAGTTGGATAGGGGAAGCCTGGAACTGTAAAGACAGACAAGGTGGAGGGTGAAAAGAATCCGAGCTCCTGCCCAGAGAACAACCGTCTGCTTCAAACAAAGTGACACAATAGCTCCACAGCGGTGGGACGTTTTGCATCAATCCTGCAGAGGGGCATGCTTATAACCCAGCAAGCATCCGATACATACTTCCTGCTATACCATGGCCTTTGGGGGAAGAGGGGTTGCAGAGAGGTTTGGCATGCAAGAGGTTAATGCTTTGGCATGCCTCACCCACCACAAACAGGGTACAAATCCCCCCGCCTTTTGACACCGCCATGCAGTCTGGTTAGAGTCCGAGAAGCGCAGAGTTACTATCAATATAGCAGGCGGCTCTTCCAAAACTGCAGAGGCTCTTTAAAATAGTTTGTCAAGAGGCCCTTAAAGTCAACCAACTTACATCAGTCTCTTCCCTCCTTTCCCCTCCCACTCTTTGCCACCCAATCCTCTGTATGTTCATTTTAAAGCCTGAAAGACAAGATAGCCCATATAACAGCAGCAGAAATTTCCCACAAAGTGCCAGTTTACTGAAAGCCCACCTTCATATAAACAAACGTGACCAATAACTGGCTCCATGTATAGTGGGGCCTGCTTTATTATGCTTTACACTGGAGTAAACTGGCTCATGATGAAATAATGTAAAATCTCAGAGGCATCTGCAAACATGTAATAAACAGATACCAAGAGGGAAGGAGTCCCAGGGTGCAAACCCAACCCAACGTGCGTCCAGGTGCATGCCGCTGGGGGCCCTGCAGACTCGCAGTTTAGCAGCTTGTATAATATGTACTTTAGGAATTTGTCTGTTTGGTTTCTTTGATTTCAAAAGGGGGAGGGGGGCAAGGGAACGGCCTATTCCTCACACACACCCTCCCCTTGTTCTGCAGCCTCCTCATTGCTCAGAAAGACCCATTCACCAGTACAGAAACACACTGCAGATGAACAAGTTACAGCCACTGCACAGTATACTTTGGCTCAAGGTAAACTCATTCCCAGCAAGACCCATCCTTTCAAGTATATATTATACAGACTGGAGAGAAGAAGGGTAACAGGTCATCATTAACTCAAGCACAGTAACAACACAGGGGCCAACGGGGGCTACTTACTGATTAAAGGAATGTAAGTGTTAATACCCCCCCTTCCTGACAGGGGCACTGCGGCGTCATTGCCCAGCGAGACATCTGCTTGAAAGCTGGACGCTAATTTCATTTTAAAAAGAATAAAAAAAACAAAAAAACAAACAAACGTAAAAAGGTTATAAAGAAACAGCAGATTGAGAACATAAACAAACACCACTGCAGTTAAATGGCAGAAGTGGAAGTGTCTACTTAAGCTCTACCTGCATATAACTCAGGGCCGTACACCGCTCCAACCACAGGACTCAACTTCCAACCTGAAACAACAAAGACTGCAGTGAATGCCAAAATCTACACCAAGAGAAGGAGTGGGCAGCATGGATAGGGGGAACAGTCTCTTGCATGTGCCCCAGCTTCACATGCACAACTCTTTCCAATTTCTGCTTCGCTTCAATCCCCCTTGGTGTAGATGGAGGCCAACTGCCTTTTTCTAACGTCAAATTCTAGGTACAGGTTGCTGTATCGGAGGGAACAGCAAAACATCAGCTGATCTGCAGCACAGCAGAGGCGCTGCTGAGGGAACGCCAACTACCTTACATGCATATTCGCCACGAGCACAATGCGAACGACCCTGCATTCTCTCCATGAACCTTGCTGCCAGGTCCTCCCTGCTTTCACCAGGAACGCTGTGGATCCAAAACCTCTATAAAGCCACTGGCCCAGACTGTCATCCCAGGCAAGTCAATTTATAGCCTTAAATTCTCAAAATACCCTTCTGTCTTATTTGCTAGAGATCTGCTAAAAAGCAACAGCGTCTGAATTTCATCACTAACTGAATTACACAACTATGGTGCAGAAAAGCAATTCAGTCTATTCAGCTCGCATTCTCTCCTCTCTGTGTTATTTTAGTATTTCCTGTCTTCTTTATGCTGCTTTTCAGGTGAAAGCCTTCCCAAAGAATTGATTTTAATATCATCTGGATAACTGGCAAGAACTGCAAATCATCAACATAAAACCTAGGAGAGAATAGTGCTTAAAGAAGTCATCACTGGGGTATGAGGAGGAACACATTTCCCAGTCAGATCTAGAAACATCTCTGTCATCCCCCTCTACCTCTCTGTCTAGGGGGAGAAGCAAGGGGTGTAAAGCTAACATCATGATCTGGGCTGGCTTCCACAAAGTATTCCTTTCAGGAAAGATCTCAGCTGTTCAGCTAGCAATCACACAGGTATTTTTATTTAAATAAATCCATACCCTCCCTCTGCCTTGGAGTCCTGACGCACTTACTGCACTTTAACACCTCTAACCAGCCTAGAAACCATATGAACAACTTTGTGAACTGCAGCCCATCAACATCACCCCTTCACCTTCTGGCAGAGTATCAACAAGATGTAATGCACACTCCATCTGCAAGACTGGGCACGCTGCCGCTGTGCTGCCCACCTTGATGGCAAAATACTCAAGTGAGTGGTGGCAATGAAAGGACTGGGATCAACCCTCAAATTTAGTAACAGTCATATGACCACCCGTCAGTATGCCTTAAGCCTCGCCTAATCTTGGCGTAGCTTTAAAGATGGCTTTAAATTGCTGGCTGCGAAAGCAAAATATTTCTGCCTGTTATCAGGGCTTCACAAGTAAGCCAGGTTTCGTTACCAAATAGTCACATGCATTTTCTGCCCTTGTTTTCAGGACAACATAACATGGCTGCGTTGCCTTTTACTGCAAAATCTCCTAGTTCCTTGCAGACACTGAGACTCAGAATCCCAGCCTTTCTGCCTGCCCCTGTTTCCCCAGTTCTGTAACCAAAAAAAGATTTATTTGCCAAGAGCCACGCAACAAGTCAGTAGCAGAGCCACAAATAAAATTTCTATCTTCTGACTTCTCAGTCTTACATTGTAATCAAAACACATTCTCGCGCTACCAACTACCTATATGTAGCTTCCTGCCTTGTTGAAGCTGTTTCGGAACATTTTCAGACCAAAAAGAATTTTTCTGCCTGTTTCAGGACAAAGACTCAGATTCAAAAATCTGTATCAAAGCAGCATTCAGTCTGTTGAGAGAAGAACAACTTTTTATGCTATATATGCCTATGCAATAAAATTACTGCACAGACAGAACCACCAAGATATCCTGATGAAACAGGACTCTTCATTACCCAAACAACTTGGTCTTTCTCTATTCAGGTTCACTGGAAAATGACTGAACACAGGTGCAGCCTGTAAGAAAAAGTGAGCAAACAAGCAGCGCAATGCCTCTGTTTTCCCGGCTGCTTAGGGACAGCTGTATTTACAGTTAGAACCTAAACTGAGATACATCCAATTACGTATCCTAAGTTACATTTCTGCATTCGTATTTAGGTGTATCCGTGATGGCAATGAGACTCAGGAATACTGCACATGCCACTGTACAGCATCTGCTTGCAGTAGTGGCAGGAAACCCATCAGTCGTTGGCTTCTTTTCCTAGCTTGGCCACGTTGGGCATGTCACTACTCCTCTGTCCCCACTTCTCCGTCTGTAACATGGTATTCCTCCATAAACACTTAGGAATTATACTGAAGAATTAACGCTGTAAATTAGTGTTTGTGGGGTTTTTGTTGGTTTCTTCTGATTTTTTTTTTTTTTGTTCTGAGGAGAGGCCATGACTTTTCCCTCACCAGGAAGCTTTTGTCTTCCTTTAAACCTTTCAGCTCATCATTAGCACAGTCTCTCTTACCATTTGCGTAAGGTGTGACCATCTTCTTATTGGTCATCACTCGCGCTGTGGCGTTGTTAACCTAAAAGTATGAAAGGGGAGGGGGAGGAGAGGGAAGGAAGCACAGGACATTAGGGAAAACGATGGAAAACTCTCAGATACCACACACACACTATACTTCTCTGAGCAAAAAAAATTAAATAACTAATTTTACATGAATGCAATCTTTAAATTATTTTTAACAGTTGCCATTTAATTATAAAAGTTACAGCTAAACGTGGCACTTCAAAATTATGCATTAAACAAAAGGCCAACGAGAGTAAAGTGCAGATTCTCCGGTGCCCTGCCTCCCCTTGGCGCGTGCTTATTTTCAGCTCATTGATCAAAAGGGCAGAACTTTGGAGGTTTTGTCCAGGTTCTGTTTGAGAGGCAGTGATAATTTCTGCAGCCCAAGGCAGGGAACTGAACCAGGCGATGCACAAGCTGATTTGTTTCTCAAGCTCACCGTTGGGATTGGGGCCCAGCAGGTTGTTGGCAGGCATACTTTTTAGATAGAAAAAGGCAGCCCGGAGTCCATCAGCTTTAGGTTTGTACTCCCAAGGCTTGATTTCTGGAATGCCACCAAGTGTTTGGACAGTCTACGTTCACTGATTTCCTCCCCATCATTTTCAAATCTTTTTCCAGATTATTTTTCGCTTGTCACAAATCTCATGGAGCAAAAAGAAGAAATACATAGCAGTAGATGTGGGCCTTTTTTTTTTTGTTTTGTTGTGCCCTCCACCCTCTTTACAGAGCTCTGCATAGATCCAAGCAGTTTTGATTGCTCAAGCAAGTAGGTTGTTACCACAGAGATGGTGCTGATAAAGAAAAGATGGACCAGTTTGGAAGCCAAGTTACTGCAGCCCCGTGTCAGACAGCCTCAAAGTTCTTGCAAAGAGGATGAAGTATTTGTACAACATCAATAATTTATCAAAACCCATGCCAAATGGGAACTGAGGCCAGGGGGAAGAAGAAAAAAAATTGATATAAAAATAAAAGCTGCCTCGGGCCCTTGAGACTTATGGATGCTGAGCTTACGCAGGGTGGGGAGTCTGTAGCTACATTTACTCTCATTTCAGCCCCAAAACAATAGAAACATTACACATTTAAAAAGAAAGAATGGAAAACAACAATGATGAGACTGAGAGCATGCAGTTAAACACACACAGATAAAAGAAAAAAAAAAACCACCACAATTGATTCAGAGGATGGGGAGGGGAGGAGGGAGGAGATAGGGTCTCACAGACAATCATTAAGATGGAGCGAGTGCCTGAAATCAGCTGCTACAGCAAAGTGCAACACAAGCACTTAAAGGAAAAATTGCCAGAACCAATCAGAAACCACCAGTCAGCAAAGAGACCAACAGCTGCATTTAACAGAGTAAAGAAATAAACCGGGGAGGGGGAGAGAGAGAGAAAGAAAAAGAAAGAAAACAAACAGTAACAGCTACAAACAGGTCTCAGAAAGAGAGAGAGCAGCAGAAAGAAGGGGCAGGAAAGAGAGAAGAGGAAATGGGTGCATTAATAAAAACCAGCCAAACTGGAGTTCAGTAACTCTGAGTAAGATGTGCAAGGGGAAATCATCATGAAGTCAGTAATCAAACAGCTCAGACTGCTACAAAACAATATGTACATCCAAAGTCCAGGCGGCATTACTCAACAGCATTGAAAATAAAAGGGGGAGAAGGGGGAAGGAGGTGGGTGGGGACAACAAGTCAAATCACATTTCGTAGTGTTAATGTGAGATGGCAGATGGATTTTTTCTTTCTTATTTAATTTCTTTTTTTTGTAATTTTAAGAAAAATTAAAAAAAAAAAGCTTCTTCTCTAGTGCTTTTGTTTCACTTACCGCCAACTCGTACCATCGCCAGCATTGTGTATAGTTACCATGGAAAGAGTGAGTCAAGTGAAGGGCCCTAAACGCTAAACCATTGAAAAGGGAAATAAAAAAACAAAACAAAAAAAAAGCAAAATATGCAGACATCTTACTCAAAAACGGCGGCTTTTTTGTTTTAATATTTGTACTTTTTGGTTTTTCTTTTTTTGTTTTTTTTAAAGAAAGAGGGAGAGAGGGAAGACGCCAGTTAGCCTTCACCACAGTGGAACACCAAACTGGTCAACACCAGGCATGCCTGATACATGGCCATGTTGTCAAGCCAACATTAACTCTTCACTCCCCTGTGATGAGAGCTAGAAACTTTAAGGATTAGCTTTCACCAAGCTGACTCTTGACCGTGGGCAGGTCAAGAAACCAGCGGTGTGTATAGCACAGCCCATTCAGGGCTTCTGCCCCATGTCTCCCCTCCCCTCCCACCACAGGCATCATCTCACACTTGCGTGGAGGAGAACTGGCCTCGGAGGAAAGAGAGGATACTGGCTGGCCCCCTGCTTTCTTTTTTGGACACAGAGTTAGAAGTCGGACAGTACTCTTTCAGTTAGTTTTGTTCAGGCCTGGTAACAGGAAATCGGAGCCTCGCAAACTGAAGCAAAGGAAAAATCAAGACAGCAGAAGGGCAAAAATTTGGAGTGGGTGGGGAAAAAAACTTAATAAAAGAAGAAAAGAAAAGAAAAAATACCCAAAACAACAATAAAAATATTCCGTAAGGGGTGTAAAATTTTATACATTTCAGTGCAGGGAGGTGAAGGACACAAACACAAACACACACGCACACACACACACGCGAGACTGGGATCCAAATGTGAAATAAGTGAGGCAAGACACAAAAAGAAATCAAAAGAATAAATATAAAGAAGAAATTGAATTACTGAAGACATGCACCTCGATTTTACGGCCCTCTACCACGGTGCCGTGTAATTTCTCCCTGGCCCTGTCTGCATCAGCACTATTCTCGAAAGTTACGAACCCGAATCCCTGCATGCAGCGGGAGAAGGGGGGAAAACATGCACATCGTTATATATTGAAATACTGATCTCTAGGTAAATAGAGAAAAAATATCACAGTATGAAATCGACATCAGCACAACTCAGCAATAACCTCCTAGAGTCACATTGTTGGTTCATGCATGTTTCATAAACAAAAGAAATTAAATTCAACAAAATAAAGGAACTGTAATCATAATAAGAGTAATTAAAAAGAAAACATAAAAGCAATTGAGGCCAGACCAAAAAAGAAGTACAAAGTTACTCGAGGCAATTTTTGTTTTGTTTTGCTTGTTTAAAAACACTGAACCCTGCTCCGACATAGGTGAGTTGGTCAAGCCCAAGCAGGGCTTCTCTCCCCTCTGCTATTCATCTCGCATGCTTTGCAGAATGCCCCCCCGCCCCAGACACAGCACAGGACATTGACACTGAGCAGCACTTCATTCTCTTGAGAAACTGCTACGAGAGCGAGCAGCGATCTGAGTTCACGCCTGGCACCAGGAATTCTGCGAAGCTTTGGGCAAATCAAACACTGAACCTTGCTTTTCCCACCTGTAAAATGGAGACAATAATAATTACCTACCTTAGAAAACTGTTGAGAGGAAGAGCTGTTTGTAAAGCATCCCTTGTAAGCTCTTCAGGGCACAGCTGATGTCTACTCCTATGTCTGTAACTTCCCTAATAACTCATGGGGCCCTGAAAGTAAGCAGGGCTTCTAGGTGGCACCATCAAATAAACCTTACTTAACCTGAAGACTTAAGAGTATCACATATTCTAGTTTCAGAATTTTCCTATCTCTGAGTACTGTGTTGGACTTGAGTGTAAACCTAAACAACTAAATACCTATTCATTGGTAAAGGCAGGTTTTGTCTGACACTGCTGACCTACACTACCTCCCTCCCACCCTGCTACCCTTCTTACTTGGCTTTGTTCTGACATGGCAACCTCTGCGCCGTGGACAGTAACAAATCTCTGCCTGGTTAGACCGTGACGTTTAAGAAAAATTGATGTGCCCTGCTTGGAGCAACCATAAAGGCTCAAGGACTACTAAAATGTCTCTTTAGTTAGATGAATTTAGGTTTACCGCATCCATGAAGGCACATGCAACACGCCTGTCCTACATGCTCATGCTGCTGCCAACTCATGCAGTCGCATAACAGGGCAGGGTGAGAGATCATGCTTCCTTCCACAGAGATGAGTGCACTGACATTAAAACAGAGCCAACATGACTAAATGAATCAGGATTTTAACTAGTAATAAATGGTATCTTACTACAGGCAACTGTGATGAGATACTCTTCATGCCATTACAGAGAGCGAGGCCAAACAAAAAAAACTTCGTTGCATTCTGCTTTTAGGGTATCTTAAGAACAGGAGTAACTGGCTCCTGTGGCTTGGTATAAAGCAAATACCGGTTTACTGTAAAGAGAGTAATCTCGGCTGGCTCCAATACCCTCAGGAGCAGGAAGAACAAAGCTTGCATTTGATGCAGTGGAAACTCCTGATATGAACTGGAGAGCGAGGTGATTGGAGTGATCTACAGCTATGCCTTGTCAGGGAAATGGCATGCTAGCCTCCTGGCCCCCTCCGTGCAGCTTGGGGTTGATATCTATGGACTGGATCCAAAAAAACCCAACCCACCAGCATCTTGATTTCTAAGCATTGTTAGCAACAAGACACAAGCAAGCCATCATTCTTCAAGTGCTTTTTAAAGGTCCTTCCAATACTAATCTTAAAAAGTCCAAGCTGTTTGCACATGCTGGTCTTTACCATCCACAGCTAGGTTTCCAGCACAGAACTGTTACACATTTGTAAAATGCAGAGGTTTTTTTGTTTGGTTGGTTTTTTTTTTCCTCCTGAACAGCAATAATAAAAGAACTTAGCCAAGTACTGCAATGTTGAGATCAACGAGAGCACTCCTTTGGGCTCCAACCCAGTACTCTAAAGCTTCAGATAATTTCAGTTCTCCAGCTATAAATAAAAAGCTATACAAATAACAAACTGATGCCTTTTTCAGAACAGCATAAAAGTTCTCTGTTTAAATGAATTAAAATTAGAGCTACAAGAGTTCAGGGCTAATAGAACAGCCCAACCGCATATAACTCTCGAATATGTTTCAGGGAACCAGCGGGGGTGTAATAGCAAAGCTGATTATGAGGGGACAGGGTATCGTGTCTGCTTCAAAGAATCCCTACAGAGAAAGGCAAGACTGAGAAACACAGCAACACCTTTCCCTCTGGTTCTATATAATGGGAAAAAAGCATCTTTAAAAGGTTGGAGGAGGAGGGGAGGTAAAGACTGCAACAGGAATCTCTATTTCCCTCTTCTCTTTTTACATTAAAATTTCTGTTTGTTCTAGACAAGCCTGTGGAGACCAAATGAAATTTATGTCTTCGGTGATGATGTGAACTGAAAGCTGGAGAGTAGAGGGAAGGTAATTTTTTAGACATTAATCTGCACAGGCTAGAACCAAACTAAGACTATTGTAATTCACATTTGTTTGCAGTTAGTGAAGTCTGTAAAGGATTTTATAAACCACATTATGATTAAATATCTTTAAACTGATTAGGAGTTTTCACTGTTTTTAATAAGTTAACTCAAGGTAGGGTACAAATCCACGTGCAGACTACATGAAAATAATTAACAATCTGATTTAAAACAGAATTAATCTGATTCTGAACAACATAACTGATTAACCACAATTTTTGTTTTATTGACAGATCAGTCCTTAGCTTGTGCAACTCTCTTTGTTGAGAACCATTTAACATCAATGCTGAATTAATGCTTTACGTAGTTGACTATGGCAGAGTCAGTATTTGTGCTCCCTTGGTTTGTCTTCTTAATGCATCTCTTAGACATTCAAATTTTCATCAGGAAAAATAGGTGAGCCACGCTTGACATTTTTGTTATTTCTAAGTTTAAAAACTAGCAATTATATATACGTATTTTTGATGTTGGAGAGAAAAAAAGCACATACATATAATTTTAATTCCTTCTCACAGATGACCTGTAAAGAATAGGGATTAATTTGTACCTAAACACATATACAACAAACAATTCTCAGTTTTCCCTCCCAAGGTTGTCTTGCCCTTGGAAAAAAAAAAAAAAAAAAAGAAAAAAAATAAGAGGTGGCAGATGTCCAATATTTACTAGCTTAGCTTTATAGCAGGTACTGCTTTCCTCCACAGTAGTAGGTATGGAGCCAAAGGAAGGGAAGATACAATCCTGGGTAAAAAAAAGACTTCTAAAATTTAGATGATACAAATAGCTTGGGTTTAATACAGCTGTTATGACAACAAGGCTGAAATCTGCAAAAATTTCTCTCCACCAGCAACTGTCAGGAACTTTTCCCAAGCAGAAAATAAGTTTAAGCCTCAGTGTACCCAGGGAACACTAAATAACCCCAGCAAACTTTTTTAGGACTGGTGAGTAATTTGCAGTGCCAGACTAACCCCTTTTTACCCAAAGGTTTATTCAAAGGGCCTGAAGAGACCGAGTAACTGCCACCCTTTTAGTCTGGCCTCAGACTCTGCAATAAATAACAAGCAACATGATGAGCAGTGGAGAAAAAAAAAATAAATGTATATATATAGTATTTGAACGTTTCCATCTCTGAAGAATGAGAAAGTAAATTTACCATGTAACCGTAAAGGGAGAAATCAAAAGCAGACGGTTCTCCTGGGTGTGGCCAGAACACAGAAATTAAATAAAAAAAAACACAACAAAAAAGTAAAATAATAATAAAAAAGAAAATAAAACCAAAGGAAACTAAACAGAGCCCCTTGAAATCCATGCATTGTTAACCTTTCATTTGTCATGGAGTTTAGACCAGTCACCTCAGCAGCAGCGTCTTTGCCTTGTACCACTGGAGCATGCAGCCAGCAACCGGCCTTGCCGTCATCTGCTGCTGTGCTCTTTTTTAACCAAATTTTTTTTCCTCACCCCCCCCCACCTTATTTCCATAATAAACAAACTTTTAGGAGCCTGAAAAAATGGCCAAGGAGACAGCAGTTTAGGCTACCTGTTTTCAAGGCATTTGGAGAGAGTAGGAGGGTTTCAGCTATAATCCACCTGAGATGAGCAGGACTGAATGCACTGACAGAAACATATCGCGAAATTCAGAAACACATTATTGAAGTCACACACACAAATGCACACTTTAAATTGGTGAGGGAATCAGTGTAAACCAAGCTGCCACCACTTCAGCAGCTCTTCCAGCTCCTTCCTGCCCCCGTGCCACACTTTGAGTGTGTTAAGGCACATATGCATAAAGCACCTGCCCATGTACCTGTGTAATCTGGCGAACCAGATGCAGGAATTAATCTGGCTAAAAAACCATAAATGTACCTTCAAAAAAACCTGCAGGGCTATTTTTAAGCTGGATTATTTCCCCAGTCCAGCTTGTTGCGTTGCTCTACTGCCAATCCCTCCTGCAAAACCGAGGAGGGGGCAGAGGCTGGGAGCGACTGGCAGAAGCCCAGCCAGCACTGCTGCTCAGCGAGAGCTTGGGGCTTCAGAGGAGCTCCAGCCAAGTCAGGTCAGGGGCTTCACGGCCCCGCATTGTCCCTGGTTGTGTGCTCCTCCTCCTCCTCCCCTCGATCGATCCTGGATCTTACTGTCTGGTCTGTCAGTTCAACTAGCTAAACTGGCAGAGGACAAGCTCATTGCTCTCTCTCTCCATGCTGCATCAGGTTTTTTTGCTAATTTAGCACCCTGGATTCAACTCCCTACACATTGAAATAAGCACTACTGGGAAGGTGCTCCCACAGGAGCAGTAAATCAGCTTACACTGTCAAGCCACCAACTTCAGCCTTAAAAAAACAGTTCAGGTTGTGGACTAATTTAAGTAATTAGTTTAGTAATACAGGGTTGAAGGCATAAAACTGTACTTCACGGAACTAGGATAAAGGGACACAGGTCATGTCTCCTTCATGCCACTGGCATTATAAAGGGATTTGGTGACCTGAGAAAGCGCCGCTGGTAGCTGGTACTTAATTTGTTATTAAGCTTCTTTGTGTTAATAACACTATTTGTATTTCTGGCTCAACTAATGACATCTGAACAAAAAGTATAAAAATAGAATTAAAATGAAAACAAGACCTCTAATTTATTTTATGTATCTAGTTCACTGAGAGGAAACTGGGTCCAGAATAAGAGTGGCTCAACTCAAAGCACCTAATCCATTCAAAGAAGAAATAAATGCACATGCAAACGTAAAGTCTTTTAGGCACAGTTATCAAAACCTAAATTCATATTCTTATCTTAACCCACAGTTCACTGCAAACATTAAAAACCCCTAAGTGTTTCTACACAGCTTTCCACACAAGTTTTTAGTTAGCACAGGTTTACTTACAAAACTCCACTCACCAATAGATGCGATTTCTTTGTGAAGACAAAATGTAAGCTACTATACAGCCATTTTTTTACTTAAATATGAAGCGCTTCTAGACACTTCAGTCCTATACAAGAACTTGGAGATCTGGGTCTCCCAAGTGGAAGGCAGTGAGGGACATAAACTTACACTATCCTGAAACCACGAGCTTGCAATCTGCACTAATACGAACTCCTACCATTTAAAAATCTAAAAAAACCCCAAACCTCCCTCTTCAGCCAAGATTTTGCTGTGTGCTTACACTCTCTTTGGTCTCTGAATGTCATTGAGGGCACATCTTGGAATGCCACACGGTATACAGCTGATGAGCAAAGAGCTTGGATTCCCTTCCCCTGCAGCTTTATGAATACCACAGGGTACTCATTACGCAGGCAGACTGCATTAATTCTGCAAATATGTCCACTTGTTCGGTTCAGCACAACAGTGCCAAAATAATGCATCTAGAGGATGCATCTCCACTAACAAAAGGAGCAGGAATCCTCTCACTCTCGACTTCCTCTGGAGGTGTTTTATTTGTGGTTCAGTGAAGTGCATGGTGAACTGCAGCCATGAGCAGAATGGTATTTAAAGGACTTACACGGGTCAGAACTAGAAATGTAAGGGCAAACAGAACAAATGAAACAAACAGCTAGTTTCCTGGAAGCAAGCAGAAACCCCAAACATATCAAGGGACACCAATGTCATTCTATTAAAGAAGAATAAAACAAAATTAAATTCAAGGGCTGTTTAAAGCTTGTATCTTAGTTCTCATACGTAGCAAAGCAGTTATCAGTGTGAAATCTACCAGGGCCCGTGTAATCCTACTAAACAGTTTGAATCTGGGCAGAAATCGAGTTAGGAAACAAGAATTCACATTGCTTTGAGAGGAGAATCAGCAAAACTAAATATTAACTGCCTCCTACTCTGCTGTGATAGAGAAAGTCAAGAAATAACATTTTCTAAGCCAAATGCAAGAACCTGAGGTGCGAGGTGTTTGTGACAGACACACGCTGCTCTCTCTTTGGTCACAAACTTCCTAAATACACAAAGATCCTGAAGATGCAGCCAGTTTGACATAGTTCCCCCCCAGGCTGTCGAAGAAAACTGCCTGGTCATCTCAGGTGGATTCGAAAGGAAGAATGCAACCCACACGCTTCCTCCAGTCCCTCCTACCAACCAGCACTACAGCGATCCCAGCAGAGATCTCCTGCCACAGCTTGGCTGGGACAAAGCGCTGCTCAACCCCATCATACACTGGGTGGGGGCGAACCCAGGGCAGTTTGGGATTTACCACTGTACCTTTTAAATATTTACAAAGCATATACACAAAACTCTACAACCCTTAGGAACCCGGGGAAGGGAAGGGAGCATTGAGAACACAGCACAAGGCAGGCAGCAGGAGCATCTGCTTTCGGATTCCCAAGAGAGAGGAAGAGGAGAAGAAGAGAGAGAGGTTTCATATCATTAGATTAGAATGGAAACCACAGGGCAGGAAAATGCATTCAGATTTTTTTTTTTCCCCTAAGGTGGAGGAAGAACCCAAGAGTGAGTGAGTGGCCTCCAGAAAGATCCATTTCCTTTGCTTCACCATCAGATCACCAAACTGTTGTTTTTCCATTATTATGTGAATACCAGGTGCTTCGTGCAGCTACACCCCACTCAAACGCTGGGGCCTCCCATTTTCATACTAAGCAGGAATAATCTTGCATTGTTTTTAAAACAGGAATTATTTTGGGTAGAGAAGGATGCAAAGATACCAAAAAATTACTCTTTGGGTGTTTTCTCATTCTGTTCAGATTCTGCCCCATCCCTCATACAGGCTCTCAGTTTTGCAGCTGCTTTTTGCTGTAAGATAACAAAAAAGCAGTAGAAAACTGCATGGTCAAGGACTGGAAGAACATCTCTTTGGATTGCTTTCTTTTTTCATGTATTTATTAAGGGTTCAGGTTAAAATTCATCAAGGAACTCTTCAGCAATGATTTTTGTTTTAACTGAAAACCAGAAGCCTTGGGCTTTAACAAGTGCACAAGAAGGTACTTTTCATAGTCATAAATCAAGTCTTCACAGAAAGCCTCCAATGTTAGTGTTGCCTAGAAGGGAAAGGGCAGCCGTGGGCATTTAATACAGGGCTGTATGGATGGGAGAAAGAGACTGAAGTTCATGTGTGGAAAGGAAAACACCATTCTGGAAAGCACAGGCAGTGGGGGATGAAGGATAGAGCTCACCACTTTGCCAGGCCAGTTATTTTTGTTCTTTTGCAATTACATCCAAACAAGTAGGGATTTGATAGAGGCCAGAGACACTCCCAAAGCCAAAGAGAAATTACTAAAATCAAGACTAATTCACGGATAGCTCTGGCCTATAAATATCAGAAGAACAGCAGAGAGCAGAATAACTATTTACAAACTCAGCATAGCTGATTGTTTTGGTAAAGCATATAGATTTTTATTCACAAAGGGAAGTAAAACTCTCAAACTAAGCCATATAGACATTTACTTGTTCAGACTGTCTTATTAAAAAAAACCAAAAACATGGTATTAAGCACAAACAAAGGATGGGGAAAGGGCTAACACTCATTTCTTTTGTATACAGATCAACTGCTTTCTGGTTTCCAGCTAATACAGAGAATGAAGAATTTCAGAATGCATCTTGGGCAACACAGGTGGAAATTTGCAGAGGGCTCTGAACATGAACAAACCCTGGAATATATGTTGAAGCAAAGAGGTCACCTTAAGACTGTGAACCTCAAATCCAAGCAAAAGGCATAGACTCTAAACCGAAATTGCTTAGCTGAATTGCAACTTCAGAACCTCTTGTGTGCATGCACACATGTGTGCACACGTGTGTGTGGGGAGGAGGGAAATTTGGTTTTAATTGAAAATGGGAATCTTAGCATTGATTAAGTCAAGCAGAGTATAGACATGCACTGTGCAAGCTTCCCCCACAGAGCTTTGGCAATGCACCTCGCTCCTGACCTGCAAAACTCCCTGCTATTCCAGTGCTGAACCTCCTGGGCAGAGAGAGAATCACATCCATTTGTCATTGTGGTGATACTGGTTACGTGATGAGAACCAATTGCCAGTTAGGACAAAGATCACTGAATCTCTCTGCAGCTGACCTGAGCAACATTTTAAATCTCATCTCCAGAGAAATAAATTACCATTAACCCTCAACAAAACTTCCCTCTTATCTGTAAGATGAAAATAGGTGTGTGAATGCAAATTCAGTGGGGAGAGGTCCACATGGGGCAGGGGCAAGGGGAATGAGGGTGCTTATATTAAGCATCAAGTATCTCAAAACATGAAAGGGCGGTATCTCAGAAGTGCCGAGTAAGTCTGCAAAATAGAGTAAATAAAATCCTTTCACATATGAGATATGACAGGTTTTTTATAGAATTATTTTAATGCAACGAAAAAGTGGGGGGTGGGGTGGTTAGGCTTTGTTCTTGCAGTGTCCCATCACACAAAGCTGTTTTACCTTATTCTGCCTTCCCCACAGGGCACCCATTGCTAGTGCAATGGAAACAGGTTGGTATGAAGGCTCAAGTAAGTGACTGACTCCCTGTTTGTTCAAAAGGCTGGCAAACCTGATCCCACATTACAGACAGAAGTGTCTAGCAGCATTTGTACATGCTGCCCAGAAATGACCATGCTGCGAGTCTGGAGTCAGAGGGAACAGGAGACAGCCCCCAAAATAGTTTTTCGCTTCCCCTATCACACTAATTCCTGCTGATCTCTACAGTGTATATTCTCTAGGCAATGAACTGCCTTTTACTTTGCAATCAAAACAAGAGAAACGGGTACAGAAACAGGACTTACCTTGGAGCCACGCTCATTAAAGATTATCTCTACATCAAGGATTTTGCCGAATTGCTGCAGAAAGACAAGGGAAAAAAAAAGATTTATTTTCGGCAATCCATTTTTCCTACATTTTGGGGGCTGGCTTAGTGCAAGAAGAGAAGTGAGAATGTTTCCATTTCCAGCATACAGGCAAAGGCATAAAATGCCAGTAACGTGACCCAGTTCTCTTGGGTTACGACAGACAGATCCTCTTGGTCACAGACCCCAGGTTTTCTCACAAAAGTCTAAAGGAAGAAAAACAATCTCCAGAAGAGTTTTAGGGATTTGAGGTTGCTTTTCTTTCCCCCCTTTTAATCTAAACAATTCTTTCTTCCCTCATTCTACTATTTCATCCAAGACATGGTTATATGATTTCATCTCGGACATCTAACAACATTTCTCAAATGTAATTCAGCATTTCATCTTCCTCCTGAAGTGGCTATCACAAAGAGAAACTTACCAGTGACGTCGTTTCTCTGGAGGAGATAGTCACATAAAACTCCCAACCTCAGGGATTCCAAACCCTAAATTTCATTTCCTCCCCCTACCTTTACTCCAAGCTTTCAAAAGAATTGATGACAGATTCAGAAACCATGAAAATGGCAAACCCCCAACAGTTTGTTTTTCAGAAAAATATCATTTGACTTCAACCTGTGACGTAGAGCAGGCTGTCGATAACCCATGCAAGTTTATCATGTACAATACAATTCTGACCTCTGCCTCTGCCTCAGCCTGGAGACATGGAGGACAGCAGGGCCCCACTACTCTGCAATGTTTCAACAACTGGTTCCAAAGAGCTAAGTAGTAGCACAGAGCAGAAATGGGAAACGAGAGCTACAAGCTAGAAAGGAGATTTACTACACTATGTGGAACCATATATGGACCATGTCCTTCACCTTGGAACATATTAAAATATTTTTATTGAACTGGCCAGATTCAAACCAGTAGCCTATAGGTAAAAGCATTACCAATTCAACAGAGCCACGGAACGCTCTGTCCTCTAGAAGTGTCAGCGTTGTATTTCCAAACTGGAGGTCTGCTCTCCAGATAGACAGGTCTAAGATCTCATTTTCAGGAGCATATATACAGACCAGTCTTCATTCTAGAGACACATATTGCATTCAGACAAATGCTGTATCTGAACATTTTTCCTACCCCATTATTTACCAAAGTTTCTGTCAACACAGGTTTGATCTTCCTGCTTGCAGAAGATTTAATGGTGGTAGCAAATGAAGGAAGGGTCAACAAGAAGAGAAAGGATGGTTTCACAGTTAGGAAAGATGGCGAATACAGCCTCCGGGCACTGGGACACTCTCCAATTTGCCATGGTGTTCTTAATATAATATTTGCTGCTTTTTTAAAATTAACATTTCCATTCAGAGTCAAATGGGTATAATGCTTATTTTGCGGGTGCCCTGCTTGAAAGACTTGCAGCCAGATTTGCAAATATGGAACATTTACAACAGTGAGCCATGATGACAGAGGAGAAGCTCTGAATAGGTAAACCAATAAAAAGCTATTAAGTCCCTTGTTCAAGTATTCTACAACTGTTTTTACGCAAACAAAATGCTGCCAACAATTTTAGCTATAGTTTCTGTCTGCTTCCATTCTCCATTCTTAAAAAGGAGACAGTTGTATTCTTTTACAAATGTTGGTTCACAGATGTTGTTTTTACTGTTCTATTGTTTAAGGACAATACTTGATCTTCTATTCATCCCAAGAACAATTGAATTCACAATATCCCATGTTAGACAAAGTTTGAATAATGCTAATGTAAACATGCATCTTCCTTGAAACCTCAACATCTCAAAAGCTTAGGATTGATCCATGCTGGATCCTTTTTTGACCACTGCTGTGCCAATCACAGCTAAAATACATTTTCAATTTCTATCCCACGCTTGGTGTGGTCTTGTCTATAAAGCAGATTAGCCGTTGATTGCTTTTTGTTGTCTGTGTTGCATATGGCTTGGGCCCTGCCATGAAAGAAATCAGTCATGATTGCTTTCTTGGTAGACTATTTCAGTGTCGTTACACGACAGGGGCTGAACCAATTTAACAGCTCACGATTGATAAAGGGCTGTCCCTGCTTCCTTGTCCTTCCTTGTCTGGTCTCACCAGCTTCCTAAACCTGGCCCCAGTTTTCATTCTAACCTGTAGATAAACTGATACAGCTCACCAATCCCGCAAAAAACTAGCCCAACAAAAGGAATAAATATGAAGTTTTTGATGATTTACTGATGTGAAGTGCCCTAAAGGTTCAGGTGAGCATTAGGGCTCTGAGAAGCAAAAGGGAGTGGAAAGCAGCACACCCTACCCGAGAGCAGTATCTGTCCCTGCCAGATCAGATCAGCTGCCTAGCCTTGCCACACATGCTGAAACAGCCAGGCTCTTGATAAATGCAAATGCCAAAATTATTTTCAGAATCTTCAAAGCCATCAAAAATCACCATTTTCTACCTCATTAGAATCATCTTGAAAGAGAACAAACGGTGCAGCTTCTGGTACGCAATTATGCCGTGCCATCTTCCCCTTTCTCCACACCCAGCTGGGTCTGGATCCTCGGGTATTACTGCCAGCACTGCCTGCCAGTACCGTTCAGCTGAGCTCACTGTGCAGGGTCTCCACACCAACAGGAAATCCTGTCTTGTGCGCTTAATTTCTTGTGGCTGACAAAAAGCTGGCGTAAAGCTGAATGCAAGTGGTCTGACCTAGCTCCATGAAAGGTGGCAGGGCTGCTTCCTTGCCCTGTAGATGATAGAGGTATGTTGTTTCCTAAATGACAGAATTAATATCACCAAATCCTGTGGCTGCAGTGAGTGCAGGCTTGACATCTACTGCAATGGGCTACATCCACCCATGCCAACTGCCCCCATCTCTTTTATACCTAGGAGTTGTGGGTGTTTCAAGAGGCAGGAGGGAAGGACTCGCTTGGGAGAGAAGGAGCAGGGACAACAGGGGCTAACTGCTGAACTGAGGTTTGCTGCGGAGGGCTTTCCTGCTCCATGAAATTCCCTGAAGAAAGCAGCATGGCCGCAAGGCAGGAGGACGTGTGCTGGGTTCTTCAAGAGCCTGTTGCAGCCATTGCCACAGCTGCTCTGACAGCTCCTAACACCACGGCTCTTGTCCTCACTGCTGCAACGGTTACAGCAGGTCCAGCACTGGAGGCACTTTTTTTTTTGGTAGCATGCCAGAATCTTCCTGAAGAATGAAAGCAGGAAAAAAGAACTAGTTCATTTTAACAGTTTATATCTCCTTCAAAGCTGAATCTAATTTAGTGGAACATAAAAAGGCACTTTGTTCTCTGATGGTGCTTCCCCTACCAAATGTCAACAGCCTACTGCAAACAATGGAAGTTTTAAGAGCTCCTTAGTGAAAGGTCACAATTTTTGTATGGAAAATGCTAGGCCATCTAAATACAAGGGTCAACACCAAATGCCCCCATAGTAATTTTTTAAAATCATGTATACAGGCATGTTTGTATTTTCCAGCAGACAGAGGGTCTGGCCAAATAAAACAAGACCCATGCTTAGGTCATCCATGAGGAGTAACCCTCTAATCTCTAACCTTGAAGACATGAATCACTGCACTCACAGACCTGATTTGTTCACTCAATGATTACCAAGAACTTCTACTTAAAACCCTGCACAGCAGTCAGGGGAAAAAATCCTCAGCAGAGTTCACAGCCTCTGAAGAAGGCATTGCAGGACTACGCATCTCAAATGCTCCCCACCATGACTTAAAAAGTTTACTATGTGACCAAGAAGCCAGCATCCCCATCACATGTCAGGTCGTGCAAGAAGCCTCCTACATGAACTGCTCACGCACACGCCGTATGATGGGTAGATATACACACACACACTTCCAGTCATGCCATGGCATAGGAGCTATATCATATCATCTTGTTTTATCTTAGTGCTCTATTCCCTGGAGTGACCTTCTACCAGCTTTTAGTTATTTTTCTGTAAAGCAGGTAAATGAGAATCATCTCCTCTACAATGGTAGCAGGGACTGTTGGAAATAACAGTTTTAAGAGGCATAAAGATATTAACAGACATCAGCCATGACCAGAATCCGATTTTCTTGCTTGAACATGATGTACCTTATCATAGATGCAAGGGCATTGTGCAAGGGAAGGTACATGCATGCTGTGTGTTTCTCTCCACCCGGATGACATGAAAGCAGCAGATTTTTCTTCCAGCAGAGGTTATAACTATGTTACATATAATAAATCTGAGAGATTTGGCACCAAAGGGCTTTTGCCTTCCAAGGCACTGGCAGTTTGGTAGGGGCCCTCCTATACGCTCTGTTCCAGCTGGCCCTGCCTCCTCTCCCTGTCTAGAGCTTTCAAAATCAGCTCCAAAACGTGCCAGACAAATAACTTAACCCTAAAGATGCAAACCACAGGGAGTACAAGGCAAATTCTCTAGAAATCACGGAACAACAAAAGCTAATGTGAGACACCATGCGACAACCTTACATCCCTACAAGAGAACTCTGTATGCCCAAATAGCTTTGCAGTGGCCCTATAAAATTCACTTAAGAGATGAGTGCAGTGAACTATCTAAACCTCGAAGGTGCCAAACAGTCCATTCTCGAAGATGGTCAAAATTTAAAATAGCCAGGAAACCAACCTCCTGTGCAGGAAACCATTTCAGGTCCTCAGGCTTGAGGTGCGTGAGCAAGAGCATTTCATATGCAGGATGGGATTCCATATGCTGCAGAACTTGCCCTTACCCT
The DNA here is from genome assembly GCF_030936135.1 of Gavia stellata. Classification (NCBI taxonomy): domain Eukaryota; kingdom Metazoa; phylum Chordata; class Aves; order Gaviiformes; family Gaviidae; genus Gavia; species Gavia stellata. The sequence goes on along the minus strand of NC_082597.1, from coordinate 59,132,978 downwards.
AGCTCCCAGCTCCATGGGATATACTTTCAGCTGACAACAGCTGGCTCCATCGTAGCATGTATTAGTCAGTGCTTAGCATGGGGTCTGCCAGAGCTATTGTGCTATCAGTACATGAACTTCGTCACCTAAAGCTGGGTCACATCTCTTCAAAATAGTGGGCCAACCCTGCTACAGCCAACCCTGTTCAGCCAAGCTACACCAGTATGCTTTGCTGACAGGAAGATGGAAGCATCAAGGATTTATAAACCAAAGCACTACCACAGTTCACTAACTGAACAGACAGTAAACAAGCACCAACAAGCCCTTACTAGGGTTGACCTGCTGCCCAACAAAACACATGTTTTCTAAGAAACCAGACTTCAAAAGGAAGCCACACAAAGAGCACAGATTTCTAACAGGATTTACAGACTGCATCCATCCCAACAAACAAAGTGACGAGGAACATAGTTTCTTAGTAATTTATTATCATGACTCACAAATAAAAGATTTTCACACAAAACAGTGAGTTGGGAGTCAACAGTACCGCAGGGTACCGTTCCAGAGATCTTAACACCAGGCCAGCTGACAGGTCTACACTTCCAGCTCCGTGGTCCTGCCTTGCACCATCCCCAGAGGTGTGACTGCACTGTAACCTGGTACTGCTGCCACGGAAAAGGTACTTGGACCCATGCCCACAAAAGCAGCATACACTCAAAACTCAGTTTGAGAGGACTCAGACATGTAGAATGAATCCATATAAAACAGGGTTATAAAAGACAACTCCATGTAATTTTACCCAGGCCTTTTATGCAAGTAAATCCAGCTACAGCACAGCCCTGCTTCCTAAATAACATTCAGCCCAGTCTCACTGCAGACTCTTCTAGTAACTCATATGAAAACCTAAACAGATCTTAGATAAACATATGATCCAGTCATCGCAGCCTTCCACCAGACAGTCACTATGGAAGTTTCTGTGTCCTGTGGCGTCAGCACATAGCTTTTGCAGAGCAAGATAGACAGTTCAGTAGCTGCTGAGTGCTGCAGTGGCACAAGCACCCCTGCACAGAAGTACCATAGTCCCCAGTGTAGCAATGCAGGTAAAGCAGGATGCTCAAGAAGCACTGAGCACACAAGTCCTTTGCAAAAGGTGATTCCAGAAATTGCCCTGGTGAAACACATCAGTATAAACAGCAGCACCTCTTCTAACTCTAACCAACATCAGCAGGAACAAAGTCCTGCCCTGTGACAGGGCTGGAGCGCTCTCTCATCACAGGAAGAGCTCGGAAACAAGAATCGTCACAAAGAGGCCACTTCGTGTCAGAATGTTTGTTCTCCAATACTGGCACACAGGACTTGTTACATGTGATCGGTGGCCAGTACTATTCCGAGATGAAAAAACTAAAATACATCTTGATATGCAGAAGGCAGGATTTCCTCCTTCAGATGTCCAGTCCACTCAGAAAGCAGAGTCCCTTTCAGCAACTTTCCTATTGTTGTACTTCAGGCCTCATTGCATCAACACTTGCAGGTCAGAGCTTCTTGATCTATCGTATTATTTACCTACTTACCTTAACGCCTAATGAGTAGTTTTCTGCCATTGCCAATACTTGTGTATCATGAATTACTTGTGTATTTAAATTTATTTACTGGCAAATACAGACTTAAAATTCTACCAAATTCTTGGTAAGAAAGAGCTGTAGTCTAGCTTGTTATTGCTTTAGCCTGAAACTATAGGCTCATGGAGGTGTTTTGCACTCTTGACACCAGAACGAGGTTGGACGAGAAGTTATATCCACTGAGATATTTTAGGCAGTGCAAAGTGTCAAAATGTTTCCCCAGAGGCCGAGATCTGAAGGCTACAAGAGCTTCCAAAAATATCTGCGCTCCCAGAGCTATGTTGCTTGGGTCATACAAAGCAGTAGTCTACCACAAACATACACCATAAAGAACCTCACAGTAGAGATATGAATTATGCTTAGAGAAGGAAAAGGATAACAACATCACCTGCCTTAAAATCCCATGTTAAAAGTAGCTACCATTCTGTCACCTTTAATAAATTAAGCTATTAATAACTTCATTAACTGAAAGTTATTAAATCTGATCGAATGGTCACCTTTATATATACAGCTATGCGTTATCACTGCTCTAGCTGATAACGCACTAAAACCCTTTATTAACTGGGCTGATGATGTTCCCCACCAGAAGCAGTTAACAACCTACAAGTAGTAGCCATGGAGTGAGCATGTTTTAAAAAAAGGCAACATCTCCATCTGAAGCCAGAGCCTGAGAGAATTCACACCCTGTACTGTGCAATCTCACCTTTATCTGCAATCATCATCAACGTAGTCCTTGTTTTTACCTTACACTATCTCCTTTTTTAAAAATAGTTGAAGATTCCTGAGCAAAGAGCATGTCACCACAGTAAATTCTGAGAAACATCAATTCTGACTCCTCATACTGCTGCTCTCACAACAGGTAAGAAGGATTTAGTGCACAGACATCCGTATGAACTACGAAAACAATCCACTTTGCTTGGTTTAGTGGAGGCAATTCATGATTCAGCTTGAGAACAGATGGATTCTTCCTCTTGCAGGCAATCCAACCCAGCCTCCATCTTCCCCAGGAGACTCTGAAGTCCACCTGTCTCTGAAGTCCAGAACTGACCAGAGTATCCCAGCCAATTCTGTACTGGGAGGAAAACCGCCTCTTGAAGCCCGAAGGGGAAGAACCGAAGCTATCAGCCATGAAGTACAGGCACAGACACTATCATAGCAGAAAGCTGAAAGGACTGGAGACATGATGCGGGAAACATGAGCTTTTCTTAAGCATACATAGTCCAGTAAGTAAGGGGACAGCCCACCAGCAGTTAAGAAGACAACTACTACGATCATGTCAGAGTCCTTACACACAGTAGCCAAAGAGTGTCCCTCAGAAACTAGTAAGATTTTGAAGAGAGCTGCTAACTTGTTTTTAACACTGACGGCAACTCTTCTACTCCCTGGTAAGTTGTTTCATTGTTTAAAATTAGCCTAAATCACTAAGAATTTTTCTCTTATTTCAGAGTTAATTGTGTTAAATTCTCAGCTTCCAACTGGAAAATCTTATTATGACTGTAAACAAGACCTAAACCCCCTATCATCCATGCATAAGCACCTGTACAGAAGTCTTACCTTGTACCTGTCTTGTCATCTCCTAACCTTTTTTTAATAAGCTGAGTAAATCATGTACCCAACACCTTATGCAGTTAAAAAGCCACTCATCTTCCAAGCCCTAGATTATTTTTTTGGTCCTAAACTGATCTTAGAACTGAACGAAATTATGCAGTCACAATCTTTTCAACTTTGAACACAAGTAAGATCACATCCCTCCTTCAGCCTGATACCGCCCTTTGCATTGTTGAAGCAACTATCTTCAACGATCGCTAGTACTCTCCCAAATCAGTGTTTGCCAAAGAAAGCTTTCCATCTTACAAGCACAGCCTGGTTCCCACATGCTCAGTACTCCACACTCAGCTGCATCAAACACATTTTTGTCGGATTTATCGTCAGTTAACCAGGCATTTCAAGTCATTCTCTAACAGTCACCTTATCTTTCTCTTTCCTCCTCCTCAAATAGTTTTTTGACCGCAAACCTTACTGGCAAGGTACTGTCTCCATGGGCTGATACAGATACTGAACAGGACTGCAGCTGAAACAGATCCCTGGGGAAACTGACACTAGAAACAGTCTTGATCACTGATGTCTCCCTAATAACTACTACTTTTTATTATCCATCATTAAAGAGGTTTTTAATCCCTCTAATGTGTGTTCTGTTTATTTAAGTATTCTTTTTCTTAAAAATCAACATTGGTCACTTCGACGAATTCAGTTGGTTGAGCAATGTCCAACTATATCAGTATTGCTTTGTACAATCTTGTCAAAATAGGCAAGACAGTATTTGTCTGCAGAGATGTATATTACCTTATGCAAAGTCATGTTGAATAGATACTAAACCATTTCTTCAGATTCTAATTTTATAAAACTTTCCAAAATTATTTTTATCTTGGATCAACATATGGATAGATAGTTCATAGCTCTTTGGGTCATCCCTTTCAATTTTTTCAATAGTGAATCCTGGTGGGCAGCGCTCCAGCCTTCTACAACTCCCCTAGCTTACAAGAATTGGCTAAAAATTAACATTAATGAATAAAAGAGCTCCTTGCTTTGTCTGTTATCTTTGGACGTACCTTATCTAGATCTGCTGGTTTTTAAATATCAGTGAGCACTGTCTCATCCTCCTTTGTTATAAATTATATACAAAACCAGATACGGTACAAATACCTCCTCTTAAACCATAAACACCACAAGTTGGGTTTTTTTGTTGGTTTTCCTGTTTGGTTTTTGTTTGTTTGGGTTTTTTTGTTATTTGTGGGGTTTTTTTCCAAAAAATGCACAACTTTTTCCTAATTTTCTATTGTACCTACACCTAGATCTTTTCTCTTTGCACATAAAAAAGTAATGCCTTCTCCTCTGAACCTACATCACCAATATCTCCATGATTAGCACACTTCCTTTCTCACCTGCTTTTTTGTTTAAGTTTGCAATTATATTCACTGCCATTTACTTCCTCCTCCTCTCCATCCTCCTTGCCTTACGTGCAGAATGCTTTGTGTTTTATTAACACCGTTTCAGTGACTGTGGAATCATGCCTTTTTGCCCATCAGTATGATTTTGTTGAATACTTCATAGCTTCCATTAACACTTCCCTTTTAAAGGTACTTTCCCAGGCAGTTATCCTGCCAGTTGTTTAAACTCGAAGAAACAGACTCTTCTCAAGCTCCTTACATTACTGCCTGATGCCATATTCTGTTTGCACAAAGTAAATAGAGACAAATAACAATCACTGGTACCTAGGCAACCATGGGATTTCAGGTCAGCTATTAACTCTTCTTTATCTGCTAGAACAAGGTCAACTATTGATTTATTCCACAGTGGGTGCAGAACTGTGTGCATTAAAAAATGACCTATTCCTTCTAGAAGCTTTCTGGAAGTCTTTTTATTGGCACCATGAAATGTCAAGGAAATATTACCTGTTTTAAGCAGCCTATTTTATTTGCCTCCCTGTAAGAAGCATATACATAAGGAAATGTTTGTTCCATTCCTGAGGATATCGCAGGGACCTGTTAGAAACATGTAATAGGTGAGAGATAGTTTGAAACCTGAATAACTTGAATTTGTCAGGAAATCCTTATGTGGAGGTTTAGAAAATGTTATGTAATTTCCATTTAATCACACATGGGACAACACGTCTGGAGTCCACCTCTACTCAAGTCTGGACGAAAGCATTAGCTAATGTTCTGTGCCCCAGGACTGGGCTGACCTCTCGCATGCTGTTCCATCCTCAGGCGACTTCTTTACTCCCTCCCTCCCTACCATCACATTTATTTCTTCCTCCACGGCTTTGCTGTCTACCCAATTCCTCTCTTTGTACAGTAGCTTGGGAAAATCACTCCAGGCAAGGATTTTGAGTCTCTCAGATATGACGTTGAGGAGATGTGACCTGACACACAGAAAGGAGAGGGAGAAGATGGGGGTTACAGGCTAGCCACAGCTGAAGACTCAGACAACCATGACTCCCCTGTAGAAGAAAGGGTTGGTTTCAGTGAGTCACCCCAGGGAAAGCATCCTGATCCTGAAAAAGAAATAGGAGCAAGGAGGATTCAGAGAGAAATACTCTCGTGCTTGAGGCTCTGAGCATGCTGTGAGAAGCAGCACTGAAAGAAAAAGGGACATGTGCAAGAATCATTGATTATTTCCTTGGCAAAATAGCGAAGTTCTCTATTACAGGAAAATGGCACATGTTTTTTTGTGCCCCAAAAGATGAATGCTCTTCTGGTAGCATACCTCTCAGCAAACACAGGGCCAGGTGAACTAGCAAAAGGTTTTATAGGGAATACACCATTTACCCCAATTAAAATCACATCACTGTGGTGGAACTTGAGATGATGTTTAGAGAAAAAACAAACAAACAACAAATAACCTGAGGAACACCAGAAACCAACTCAGATAGCATATTTCCCCACCCCTTCTATGTGCAACAAGTGGCACCATATGGGCCCAAAAAAGGATAGGAAACTTTAATGCAAGAAGTTAGGCTGCATTTTCTACAAGTCACTTCTCAGGACAGCAGTTGATTCAAATCGCCTGGGTCTTCCAATTGCAAAGCAGAGAGGTAAGAGTCACCAGGACAGGGATGATCTTGTCATTGGCATCTCATCCACGTCCCTCACACCAGGAGCACAGGGAGGAACAGCATCAAGGTGAACGAGTGTGAAAGGGGCCAGTTGTCAAGCCAAGCACTGGTCCCAAGGGAAGGAGCAGCAACAACGTGGAACAATTTATGTAAACGATGCAGCTCCCAGGAGAGGGGAGCGGCAGTAGCACAGAGCAGGGTGTGCTAAATACAGATTGTAGCAGGTGGTCCAAGAACTGGCTGTGACTTCAGCAACCGGTTTATCCAAACCGGATGGAACTGCCTACCGCACAGCCCTGCAACAGGAAAAAGCAAGCTAAAAAACACAAAAGCAGAACAGGCAACTTAGAAGACTCAGCAATCACAGATTGCCAGGAGATGAGTTTCATGCTGAAAGCATGCCCACAGATGTCAAGAGTGTGACAATCTAATGTATGAACAACACGGAAGCAAAACCAGGCCCCTTGCAAGAGAATCACAGAATCATAATTTTGGCTGGGACCTACCTCCAGAGGTCATTTAATGCAAGCCCTGCACTAAATTTATTTAATCAACCTCACAGTAAAAAAAAAAAAAAAAAAAAAAAAAATTTCCTGGTATCTAATTGAAATTTCTGATGTTCCAACTTGTGTTTGTTGTCTCTCATCTCATCATTACACACAACCACAAAGAATCTGGCTACATCTTTTCTGTATCCTCTGATCAGATAGTTGCAGACAATAAAAATATCCCCCCTCTGCCTTCTCTTCTCAAAGCTGAACAGGCCCAGGTCTCAGACTCTGCTCACATGCCATGTTCTCCAGCCCCCTGACCATCTTAGTAGTGCCCCCTCGGCTTACTCCAGTATTTCACTTAGATGAAGTGCACTTCTTGCACTGGGGAACCCAAACTGGACACAGTATTCCAGATGCAGTCCAACAAGGGAAAAGATCACTTCCCTGGGCCTGCTGGCTACTCACTAACACAGCCCAGGGTGCAGTCGGCCACCTTTGCCACAAGGGCACACTGCTGCTTATGTTCGATTTGTTATCCATCAGGACCCTCAAATCTTTTACTGCAGAGCATCTTCCTAGACAACTGGACCCCAGCTTGTAGTGCTGCAAGGGTTATTCCCTCCCAGATGGAAGACTTGAAACTCACTCTTGTTGAGTATCTTAGGATTCCTGTCAGCCCATTTCTCCAGCCTGGCCGGGTCCCTCTGAATAGCAGACTTGCCCTCCTGCATTTTGACCACTCCTATCCATTTGGTCTCATCCACAAAATAGCTTCTTATGGACACAAAAAGCTTCAACAATAAGGAGGCAAAGATCTCTCACAATATATAGCAATATTGGACTCTTGCTTAAGACCATCAGTGAAAATTCTAACATTTTGTTCACTTTGTACTGTCCAAGCTATGAACAAATAAACCCAATTCTTCTCTCATTTATAGCAGTCTAAGCTTAAAGTCCATGAATTTGACACATTTTCAATGCTGTAACACTACTCTCCATGTGAGAGTGTGTGTGTATGTGCATGCATACACACCCACATGGATGGCTCAAGAGATGCAACAGCTGGAACAGGAATACTGCAGAATTTGGAGGAACAGCTGGCTATGCAGTTAGGACCAAGTTATACACTTAAAGCCTAAGGCGGCAAGCGGAACCTTAGCTTTGGTCTTTCCTGACTTGAGCCCTCTACACTGCATCTTAAACAGGCAGCAACTGTTGACTTTAATAAGAATATTTCTGAAGACTATAAAACATGCCATCAACCAAGGATACTACCATCATATCAACAAGTCTAATATTCATGATGATGATGATGATGATAATATATAGATAACTTCACCTGAAGTTTAGGTCATGAAGCATCTAGCTCATTTATCTCTGTGTTCACATGGAATGAGTCATCACCTGTACTCACGTGAACAAGGTCTTCCTCAAAGAGCTTATAAATTGAGAATGATGAATAGCATACAAAGATTAGGGAAGACAAACTATTTGGTCAAAAGAAACAGAATGTGTATCACACACAATGTAAATAACCATCTGACTTGCACTAGCTTTTCCACATGCAATTACTAGTTGGCCAATTCCTTGCAGCAATTTTTCATCACAGAAGTGGATCATGAGGAAAGACATAAATATTTCAACAAGTTTCTAAGCAACTGAAAAACAGTGCTTTGCAAGGGATATATTAAGTCAATGTTTAATCCTAGTCTTTACTGGGAAATAAGGTGAAATTTCATTTTGTTTTTTCCAAACCAATTGTTAGGTTACGCTGAACATCTTGATATGAACAACACAGTTACAGTTTTCATATGTATTTACCAGCTGAGGTAAACACTACCAATTGTCATAGTCCTGCAAATATTTTACAGTGTGCCAACTAAATCGAGGGGGAAGGGCTTTTCATTCACATGAATACACCAGCACCACATGTCCCACCTGTGGGGAAGATGAATCTGCCATGCCTTAAAAGGCACTGGTAACTTACCCCAAACATCTGCCGAAGGTCAGGATCTCGAAAGCGGAAAGGAATGTTAGACACATGAAGTCGTTTTGGAGTGGATTTGCTCTCGGTATTCTCACTGTTCTGCGTCTGTGATTGCTGTCCATCTGTCTGTGCCCCTCCTTCTGTCTGCTGAAATGAGAAAGACAGAAGCATGTGCATGAATAGAAATCAGACAAATTCCTTTCACGTGCTTTGTCTATCTCTTTTTAGGTATTAGTACCACACTTGCAATTGCATTATATCTAACACTTGACAATTATTTTGATAAAGCCAGTAACGCTTAACAATCGATCTGTTGTTCTTCCACTCCCTTTCCAGAGTAAACAATAATGAGATCTCAGCCTCCCTCCCCTCATATCACCTTTTAGCTTAGTAGATTTGCCTTTGGTTTTCTTAAATTGCTTCTCTCTTTTCGCCTGTTCTTCCTCACTTCAGCTGCCACCACATGAAAGCTCTAATGAAGAGGCGGATCTTTCATATCCTGAAGCTGGGAGGTAGTACCGCCACTCTAATCTCATGTGGCAGGATGCTCATGCAATCATCAAAATCCCACAGCTGAAGTGGCAGCTCTTCACTGGGCCAATACCAGAAATGCATCCCCAGGCAAAACGGCATCTGCTCTGTCAAGCTCCCTTCAAAGAAACATTACCCCAAAAGAAGATCTATAATTAAATGGTAAAATCCATACATGAACAGCTTACGGATGTCTTTGATTAACTTTTCTCGTACATCTAAAAGTCAGCCCAGGGACAGGAAACAGTCATTACCGTTGGAGGATTTATAAAAACTCCAAGTGCTACTTTCTGCTACTAATTCCACAGCTAAAACAAGGGAATTTGTTCCAGCATTCCCAAGCACTAACTGGTACAGCGAAGCCAGGTCAAGGGGTGGGCCAGGGGTACTTGTGCACAGAAAAAGTACAGGAAGAAGGCAGAGGAATAGGGATACCAGTGTGTCAGAGGAAAGCCCTAATGCCCCCGCAGAGATGACTGGCAGGGGAGAAGAAAGGAAGAGAACCACAGCCCCTTGTCTTGGGCTTCAACTAAGAAGTGGTAAAATTTGAGCGCAGCACTAAATATAAAGGCAAGGCGCCTTTGCAAAATAGCTAGATGAGAAAATGGTATTTTTTGCACTTTAGTCAGAAAAATGACCTCAAAAACTCAGAGCTACAGAACAAAGTAGATTACAGTTTTGTCGGTTTTATTGCTCTGTCCCTTTCCAAAAGCATGCGTTGACAGGCCAAGGTATTCAAACAGCACCCACCCACTCTATCTCCTGCTGCTTGCCTCAGCCTCCTAGGAGTCATGCTTTGACCATTTGTGTGATGCATTTTGAAGTGTCATTTCATTTCTTTAGATGCCAACCTGACTTCTTCCTTAACCCATCAAATGAAAAGAAGTTCTGCAAGAAGGCAAGGACCATGTAATTGCTAGAGTTAGCCTTTTTTAGGCACCTTCAAGAACACACACAGGCCTTAAAAATAAAGATTTAAGATTAGGGGGTTTTTTGCTGGTTTGGGGCCTTTTTTTTTTTGCCTGTTTTAAATACATAATTTTTGTACCAAAGAGGAAAGAAATCTCAGGGGAGTTGCCCACACTGACTCCCCAACCACTGGCTGGACTTGTTAGACTATTCTGCACATGATTCAATATACAGCACTTCATGAATATTTGGAAAGAAACATCTCTCCACAGATGAACTAAACTGGCAACATTAAGAGAGCTGCTTCTGGCCAGAAATGTCTCTTACTGACATGACCTTGAACTTGTATATTGGTTATAAAGCAGTGACAAGAGCAAGTGAACAGTAAGCACTGGGGTCTTGTCGCACTGAGCAAAGCAGTGACAGCTTTCCATTTTATTTTAGTAGGGCTGCATAGGCAGCACAAAACATGTTTGATCTGGTTAACATAAATTAAGCTGTGATAGGAAGAATGAAGATACCGCCCTGTGAGTATCTCCACTTCCCAGAACCGTGCAAGTCTTACGAGAAGCCTAGGAGGATCAAGCGTTTTTATTTGGCTAAGACTCATCCATCCCCCAAAACATCAAATTCTTGAGAACAACCTCAGAAACTTCCATTTGATCGTATCTAAAAAGCTGCCTCCACCTCTCCGAGTTCCCCCTCTTCTCCCACTCTCACCCCTATGACAAAATGCATCTCCAAAGATACAGAAGGGTGCACCCTAGGGGAAGAATCGATGCAGCTGGCGTGTGATTAAATCACACCATGCTATCGGGTGCTTTTATTTTTATGCCTCCATCAGAGTCCTTTGCTCCTCAGGGCAAATCTGTCCAAGAAGGACCAAACACAAGAGTAGCCTATTCATCACCACTGTACACAACACCTGCAAGTGAGTGCTCCAAAATAACTCCCCAAAATCATCAACACTCCTGCTAAAAGGGATCTCTACAATCCATTTTGGAGCACTGCTAGTGCAATTTGCCAAATCTCATGTTTTCTATGGCTTTGCGTGGAACTCGCAAGTGGGCAAACACCCATGCACACAGGTGCATCTTCAAAACACACACACACTAGTGCATCTTCTGCAGTGTGAATGAGGAAACGCACAGATTCTGAACTGTGACAACAAGAATGTTTCAGTCTTTAAATTTAAATATGGGTTGCACAGGACTGGACCTGCTGCTTCCACAGGGGAGGAAGCCAGGAGGTTGTTTGCACTCCTCTCCCATCCGTCTGTTCGCAGGCAGAGGGCAGAACTCCTTTCTTACCAAGGGTGCGATGTATCATGTACAGCGGCCTGCTCAAATATACTCACAGATGTTCCAGCATATGGCAGAGTGCTGCTGCCACACAGGAGTCGTCTTGCTGAATGTGAGATGTACAGTAAGACAAAGGCTTCAAAGAGGAGAAACAATAGAACTAACAGGGGATCTCTGTCCACTCTTACCTTTTTGACTACACTAAGAGTCCTCAAATGCTTTTCAGGCTTTCACATACCCTGATTTTGCAGCAGCAGTTTAACATTAAATACCTTCTCTCTCTGGATGTGGTAGCTCCCTCATTTCTATTGTCCATGGCCCTAAGGTAAGATTTGAACTTTCAGCCACTGTAACATTTGTAGCTCAATACATTTGTCTACTGCCACACATTCAGCTACAGCATAAATGAAAGAAATAATCTCCTCAGATCTTGCTTTTTTTTTTCCTTTTATAGTTGTTCCTTGTCTTAATTCATTAGGAAGGAGATGAAAGGAAGGGCCTGGAGCCTGTTCTCAGGCAGCACATAATGGAGACTGGCAACAGCGCTACCCTGACCAAGCCAGTTGATAAAAGCCCGCATTTCACCGAGTGCCCACTCCCCACCCTGACTCCTTCCCCACACCGAGTTTTGGCTCCTTCCTTCTGGCCTCACATCAACACTTCACAGCAAAGAACTATCCCTCTCCCTTTGCTACAGACAGCGATTCAGCTTGGAAGGGATCTAATACGTGTTCCCTAGGTGACAATGCCTGTCATCAGGCAACACAGAGACATGCTGCGGCAAAGATCCTGCATTTATAGAATCATAGAATCGCTTAGGTTGGAAAGGACCTTTAAGATCATCAAGTCCACGTATTAACCTAACCCTGCTAAGTTCACCACTAAACCATGTCCCTAAGCACCTCACCCACACATCTTTCAAATACCTCCAGGGATGGTGAAGTTTTTCCTGATATCCAGTCTAAACCTCCACTGGTGCAACTTGAGGCCATTTCCTCTTGTCCTATTACTTGTCACTTGGGAGAAGAGACCAGCACCCACCATTCCACAACCTCCTTTCAGGTAGTTGTAGAGAGCGATAAGGTCTCCCCTGAGCCTCCTCTTCTCCAGGCTAAACAACCCCAGTTCTCTCAACCGCTCCTCGTAAGACTTGTGCTCCAGACCCTTCACCAGCATCGCTGCCCTTCTTTGGACACACTCCAGCACCAGCAGGCAATCTTCCCACTGCAAAGGACAGTGCAGACAACGTGGGAAGATCTCTGCAACTTCTAGTGAAGAACACGCATCAAAACAACCAGTCACCCACCAATGAACTGATACTCACTGAGCAGGTTTGGTGGAAAAATGAGTGAAGAATTAGGCACTACACACAAAACCCCTCTCCTGCCCCCCACACTCTGCCAGAGTAGGACTGAGGTCCTACAGATCCGAGAGCAAAGGGCACGGGAAATTCTGCTGCTTAAACAACATTTGTTTAGCAGACAGAAGACCACAGGGCTAATAATCACCTTTCAATAGCAGTAAATATAATGTACTTGATTTTTGAGAGATGCCAGCAGTGTTACATTAAAAAAAAAAGGCACAATTAACGATGTGTCCAAGCGCTTTGTATGCCAAAAACCAGACAAAAAAAATTTGCTAAGGATGTACCAAATAACTTCTGCTAGGCTTTAAACTATTTTCAGTATAGTCAGATTAATACAGGGCATATATTTTTTTATTGTTATTTACCTGTTTTCAGACATACTGAAGCTTAAGTCATTTTATTCACTTTCCTCATTAAATAGAGATATAACCCACCTGAAGTCAGAACACAAACCTAACATAGGAAAGCACACCGGAAGCTTTGCTACCTATCCTGCACAATGAAGACCTCTCTGATATGTCAGATAACATTTCCCATGTAGTGATATTTAAAATTACTTTGTTTTTCTGAGCCATATTTTTTTAATAGGGTTCTTGTCCACTATCTTCTTTCTGACAGAGGCCAAATCCGTGGCACCTGTGGAAGAACCTTAAGAACACAGCAAACGTTTGGTGATTTTTCTCCAGCACAGCCTCCAGCAAACTGAGGCAGTTGATGTCTCAACTTCCAAAGCATCCTATGGACAAGAGTTCCAATGCTAAATTCATTATATGGAAAAAACAAGAAACAAAAACCTGGTTTTTTCATACGTGGCACCCAATTATTTCCTGCGTGCATCCTAGTAAGTGAAAATGGGAAAGTTCCCTATTTTATTTCCCATACCATTCAATATTCTACGTACTAGTCATATGCCTTCATTCCTGCCAGCTCTTTTTGTAAGTGAAGATTTCGTTTCTTCTTATAAAGAACCTGCTACATTCCTTTCATCAACACCATTATCCTTCCCTGTACTACTTCTAGATCTGCTGTAACCTTTGAGAGATATGCAGAAGTACCACAGCTGTATACTCTAACGTTATGGTATTTGCTGATTTATTTCCTACTTCTCTTTCAAAATAATTTTTAAATCTGCCTCACTAGACACAAGTCTGCAAGTCCTGACAATAATCTGCCTCATACTCAAAATAATAAAATAATCTGCCTCATACTCAAAGCAAATTCCTGATGTTAAATATCAAAGTTTGCTACCTCAAGACAGCAATTTGTAAGCTGAGGTGGCCAAACAATCAGCAGCTAGCTACTTACTTGAAGTTAGTTATTCCTCTTGTCTACCTGCTCAGCAGTATCAAAAAATAAGTGAGGATATTCATTAAACGTATTCTTCACCTGAAATACCTCACATGAGCAATTGCTTTAATTACTGAAGTGATGAAAAATAATTACAGAGAAAAATTCTGCAGTCTCAGACTAGGCAAGAAATACCCAAGGGAAAGTCATCATTATAACATCACCCGTGTGTTACAGAAGTCAGCTGAGGAACCCTTGTTGCCATTGGCTCCCTTCTTACCAAACCCTTGCTAGATGTACGGGGCACAGCCGGATGACTGAGCGGCTTCCCCATCTTGCTTCTGAACATGATATATAGGGGTCCCCCCACCACAGATGTGTCTCCTTTAAGAAATCAGAAAGTCACTATCCCCTTACGGTACAGCAAATGAGTTAAATATGTTTCAGTATGGCACATCAAGAAGCCGAGACACACGATGCTCTGTAATTAAATAATGCTTTATATTGGTTCACGACAACGTAACACCAAGACGACAGCACCTGACATTTTCATGCAAAGTAATTTACATAAACTTATTCCTCTACTTCTATACCTCCAGCTGCATTCCGTAATTTATACAGACACACAAATTCTTCCCTCTGACATTAACAAGAGAAACGAGTTGAATAACCAGCTCACAGTATTAAATGCATTGCATTTACTATCAAGCAAGCTTTTTTAATTCAGCAGATGATTAATCTTCCCTCTGCGGGTAGACCAGGAGATGCAGAGAGCTGACAATTGCTCTCAGCTTCTGGCCACACACTTCATACGCTTACCTTGCGACAACAGCATTTTCTGGATTCCTCCAAGAGCTGCTCTAATTCATTAACCCAGCAAAAGAATTGGACAGCTTTCTGCCAGGTCAGTGAATTAAAGTGGCTCACATAAGGAATTGCCAGAGCCAGTAAATAGGAGTGGGAGTTTGTGCTTGGAGCCAGATCTCTCCTTTCTGACAGCAGTGAATCTTTAGATCAGCTCAGCTGCCAGAAGTACTGCAGCCTAATTAGCATCTCCACTTACAGCTATCTGTGTTGGATGTCTCCATTAGGGATAAGCGCACTAATGTAAACCAAGAAGGGGGAAGAAACCAGGCAACCCAGCACCATAAGAAGTGAAATGCAGAGCATCAACGGTTTAAGAGACAGGCTGCAACAGGCAGACTAAGTAGGCCAAATATGGTCTGGTACCGCAGTCTATTTTTAATCCAGACCTTTCAGCTGTGCTTTGGGACGGTATCAACAGAAAGGACAGATGCTTGAAGATGAAGACCGGGAGACCCACATGCCAGGCAAGAAACAAAGCCCCACAGATGAGGCTCGATCCTAAAATAAAACAAGATTCCAAAATATTAAGCTGTTTGTATTACACCACCTATTGTGCCAATTTCTTTTCCATGCCCCTGCTCCGAGACCTTTGAATGCTTTCCACTACACTCAAACCTCCAGAACCAAGTTCATCCTTAGCTGATGACACCAACCAGTCATTCCCCTTTGCTTAGGGCTTTTAGATTGCGTAGGAAGGCATGGACTTTGGCTCTCAAAGTTCATTTTACTTAAGTTTACTGCTGATGTTTGACCTCAGGCTTCCAGACCACTGTCTATTAACTCAGACACCATCGCTAATCTCAAATCATTCAATCTGACTTGCCCGCCAGAATCTGCCAGGTTTCTATGAAAAGGTGCTCCCACGCAGTGTGTTTGTTAGGGACCCCATTATAGACCCCATTACATTGCTGCATAACATCTTACCAACCAGATGAAACTCCCCTTTCCATGAGGGACCTTTAAGCCACCCCATATTCTCTGTTACTTTTGCAATTATCCTGAAAGCTACCAGCCTGAAAAGCATGAAAGCCCCACCATCCGAGCACACCTTTCACTATCTCGTGCTGTCCTGCTAACTGGACCAAGCAGAGGCATTGTTCTTAAAAGCAAGGAGAGATCTTATCTGTCTGGCTGGAGGAATTTCTGAATCATCCCATGGGAGCACAGGCTTCAAGTCAGCAGCTAAAAAATCCACCGGCTGTTCAGCATGGGGTATCGCCTTCACAAACGACAGCAGCTGCACTTGTCAGTCGCAATAATGGGAGGGAAGGATCATACATCACCCACAATGACTTTTTGCTCTATTAAAGTTAGCACTGTTGTTTGAGCAAGACAACAAAATGATGAAAGAAAAAGATGCCTTAAAGCATAGCAGTCTAGTCCACATGGACTAAACACGTATGTCAAACAAGTAATAACCAGCATATGTGATGGGCAAGATGCTTGACATTAGCTGTAGATGTTCAAGGTGAAATAACCAACCCGTTCTGCTGTATTTTAATAGCATGCTTTAGGTTGAGTAACTACTGAGCCTTCTTCCTTCCCCTAGTTCCTACATCATTAATCGGCATACTGACAAGGAGAAAAGTTACAAGCAATTACATCCCAAGGCAGCCCACAGAATCAAAATAACTTCATACAGAAGGAGTCCTAGACAGAAAGATAAAGGGACTCAGAAGATCCAGAACCCCATGCATGTGAAAGTCTGGCATGTGAAAGGCCCTTAGCTGAGGCGCCTTCCCCCTCCCCCTGGATTTCTTCATGTGCCACCATCTGGGATCCTCTGGGTTTGATCAGTCCCAGCCATAGCAGCAGCAGCAGCAGCGCGCTTGTCTGCACCCTTACCTTTTCCCGGTTAGCTACAGTCTGCAAGCCCAATTCTGCATGCTCAGCTCGCACATCTTTAACCACATCAAATGGTCAGACCAGACGGGCCCACCTGTTTCCAACAGCCAGTACAAGCGTTACGTGTTATTCAGCCTGTTTCTTGGATAACCCCTGCCAGTCAGGCTCCCTCTGCAGCCTCCTGGCAACACCACTGCCTCCCAGCAGTCTCCCAGCAACGCGCCCTCCCACACAGATGGGCTCCCAGTCCCTCCTTGCAGGCTAGCCAGCCTCCCCGTGCGGTGTGGGCTCCTCAGAGCTGGCATTAGTTGATGGAACACAGAGCTCGGCCCTGCAGCACCACGAAGATGGCTCCTAATATGGAAGAGGAGCAGGAGGGCTGGCAAGAGCTTACATCCAAGGTCAAGGCTCGCATCATTTCCATTAAAAAGAAACTCTCTTAAGCTCTGGGCAGGGATGGGAACAGCAAAAATACATGGGGAAAGCCACTGCCCTGTTTTATTCCCCGTTTCCAGCTTTCCCATCCAACTGGCAGTGCTCAAAATAGCTGTCTCCTGGAGACGGGCAGCCCAGATCTTACGGGTTGGAACGACATTGGACAATCTGGTACTAAAATGATGACTTGCATTTCTGCACACTGCATCAGCTCTAAGTTTTAATTCCAGCCTGATCTCTTCTCATCTACGTTTGTGTTTGCTGAGTAAGGCACCTAAAGTTCCTTTTAAGCACTACCAATGTGCTTTACAGGGCTTGTACTCTTTTTCTTCTTCAAGACTCTGAAGTTGCGGCATTCCCAGGATGAACTCAAAGATATCTTATCAAAGTCATAACCAGCAGCGTCAACTGTGCAGCCACTGCCCAGCACAGAAGGAGCAGAGGTGCATGCCGGGAACCATGCACACTCAAGCTGGCACTATCAGTTCTTCCAATCGTTGGCACTGAATTCACTCAGTACTTACAGGGGGAAAAATAATCTCTACGAGCCAAACACCCAACTACAAGTAAAACTGAAAGCATTAACAGATTAAATCCACCCCTGAGCACTGAAGGCTCTCACCATAAGGCTCTTTATTAGGAAGTTAAGTCTTAACAAGTGGCTTAAGGGGTGAATAAAGCTTTTCCTGGGATAATCTGTCAGCATGTTGCCCAGTGCCAGTTCCAGGCCATGGGAAGAAGAAAGCAAAAAAATATAAGAAGGTGAAAATCTTTGTTTGGCAAATGGATGCCCAGTAGCTGAGAGGTCCTGTCCTACCTTTGCCCTTGAAGCTCCCTGCCATTTTCAGAAAGTAAAAAAAAAGTATTTTTCTACTCTGCTAGCTTCCTGAAAAGAAAACCACATTGGGATTACACCTATAATGCATGTGTTCACCCTAATCCTTTGTACCGTCAACCCTCCAGAATTTGCCTCCATCACATTCATTTGAAGCATTCGTCAATTAACACAAAGTAATTAAGACCTTTGTAAAGGACTGTCATTGGACAATGCCACCATGGTAGAAACACCATGATCCGAAGTACTACTGGTCTTTGCAGACACCTACTTAAGAGGGGAACATGCACAAGAGGAAAGACAGAAACCTAGTAATGGAAGGTCAGAAGCTATGTTTTGTTTATAAATCTCTCCTTTTCCAGCCTACTGCTGATTTGCTGTATACTTAAGAAACAGTCAACAATCTAATCAACAGCTACTTTTTCCCAAAGCACTGTGCTGTTCTCCTAGCTCTGCACCCTTCTGCACTTACTGCAAGAGATCCGTTCTGCGTGCTGGCTGTGTTCGTGCTCTGCTCTCCATGCGGCTGCGTGCTTCCGTAGAGCGTCAGATTGTGCTCGCTGGTCTGGCCTGCATAGTCCTGAGTGTGTGGCACCCCGTACTCTGTAGGAATCCCATTCTGTGGGGGTGGCGGAAATGGGATTGTGGTGAATGGCTGCACCATTGCATCAGGAGTTGCTGCTGGCTCCTGGTTACCCTGAAGAAAGGGAAAAGGAGAAAACAGCTGTATACTACAGAAGATGAATCAAAACATCAGCCTGAGAAACGATATACACACACATGCATGCAGACCATGAATATCCCACCCACCGCCACCAGTCTTCTATTATCTTCTCTATCAGAAAGAGCACGCCTTGCTCCTGTGAGCCATGACACTGTTTTCTTAATCTTTTTTGGGCAACTTTCTCGCCACCGAGTGGCACATGGAGAACAAATTATGGGGCTTGCAAATTGCCCTGTAATATCACAGAAGGCTTTACACACAGTAAAGCATTATTTTGGAAGGGGTAAGAGGCACTGAAACATTGGAATGGAGAAGGAAACACAGACAGAAGAACAGGGTTCTTTAATACGCCTACAAGTACCATATCTAGGTCCATCACCTCCAGCCTGATCCTCACGGGTCTGCTCACAAGCAAGCATATCGTGTGGTTCAGAGCACACTTTTCTCTGTGGTGTTACAGTGAGAGGAAAAAAAGTACTAGTTTTAAAACTGATCTGTGCAACAGCCCCCTCCTTTGCTCTGGCAGCACTGAGTACAGAGCATGGGTGCTCAGGTATCAGTCACTGGAATATCCCACTTGCTCTGTACTGACTGTGCAGAAAACACCGAAGAGCTGTGGGACCTGAATTGAGAACACAAGCCTGGAGCATGCTCACTCTTTCCCCGGTCCTGAGCATCACTATCATCACACAAGGCACTGATTACCCACTCCTCTCTCAG
Organism: Gavia stellata; assembly: GCF_030936135.1. Lineage (NCBI taxonomy): Eukaryota > Metazoa > Chordata > Aves > Gaviiformes > Gaviidae > Gavia > Gavia stellata. Next base: position 59,113,467 of record NC_082597.1, on the reverse strand, counting down.
CTTAGGGTATCCCACAGAGACCTCTACACTAGGACAGTGGACTTCTTAGCAGCTTTTAGCACTGCCTCAGATGTAGTTGACACCAACCAGATGACTCAAACAGACAGATGACCATGCAAAAGATATCCCCAAAAGACAGTAAAAAACCTACCTCACCATGCCTGAAAACCACCCAAAGCAAACATGAAAACATGCAGCCCTGCAGCTGCTGCAGGGATCTCACTGAGGGGGGAGCAGGGAGCTGCATGCAGCCACCTGGGGCAAAGGAGAACAGCCTTGACATTGAAACCCAACGCTGGGAAGCTCAGGCTGCTGCACCACTCCTACTGCTTCCACTAGCACAGCAGAAAAAAATCCACGGGAAAGATTTATGATAGGAGGGCTGTTTGATTTATGTGCATGTCAACAGACTAATCCTGATTTTAAATTTTGGCTGCTGTTCCAGTCCTGGGTCCTCCCCTACAAAGCCCGGAGGTGCTCGAGCCTATTCTGACATCAACATGCTTAAATCAATGGAGTGAAAGAGAAGCAGACCTTATCCTGTGGATAGGAAAGGCAGAGTGGGAATTACCAAGCAGCCTGTCAGCAGAGAGCACGCAGGGGCTGATGGACCTCCAGTGAAGCCAGACAAACCTTTCAGTCCCTTTATCAGACTACCTGCACCTTTCCCTTCCGGGCAAAGGAAACAATGATAAATGCAGCGGACCTCCAGCCAGCATCGGGTCATTCAGACACTGGCATAATCCCAAATTTGCTCTGACATTAGTCTATCTGGTCTGCCTCCCCTGGGGGCCACGCGGCCACGTGCTCCCGCAGCTGGGGAGAAGGAGACGGAAGGGCATTCAATACCGCTCAGTGGAGCTGAGCTGCAGCCTTGGCCTGTGCCAAACGATGGATGGTTTCATTAACTAAAGTCCAGCCGCTGCAAAGCCTTGCTGCCTGCAGAAACACAAAACTCCACAGCCTTATCCAAGAAAGAAAACTTCAGGCAAGCATGACAGCCATGGCCAGCACTCGGTGCCTTGCATGTGCTCCCCCAAGCCATTGCCGCCCTGTGTCGCATGCTAGCAGCTCTGTGGAGGTTTTTCACACACCACGCACATTTTGTGAAAGCAAGACAGGGTTCCCCCACCCTCCACTTCTGCTCATTGCTTTGCCATTCTCAGCTTCAAAGCAGGGAGCTTCTGACTCGACCTAAACCACCATCAAGATCCGCAGGGCAAGTTTTACAAACGGAAGGGAGGAGAGGCTGAACAATAGCTATCCCACTGCAAACAAGGTATCAGCAACCCCATCACTCACCTACTTGGAGTATTTATCCCCTGTTACGACAGCTCCACTCTGTCTGCATACTGCCTCCTTTTCAAGCTCTTTTGCTTACACGATTTCATTCTATGCAATTATCTGCATGCTTCCATACAGCCCACATTTTCTACCCATTTCTTGTGTTTAAAATAGGAGCAAAGTATGAAACTGATTTCCTTTTTTAAAAAAAATTTCAAGAATTGGTAGGGTAATCCCAGGAAAGATGCAGTAACAGAAACTATTTCCAATTTTCTTAGAACAACCTAGATTTACAAGCCGGTAGTACCCCAGATAGGAGGAAGAGAATGCTAATTAGCCACAAACAAAACCTATTCTGCTGTCCTCTCAACAGTGCAGGGCTGCTCCCCAAAGGACATACTCCAGCATTTTGTTTCATCTCACTCAGACTACTTAAAATGCCAGCCCATAAACCTTATATAGTCTTATTTTCAATGTTTGTACCCCTCAGTTAATACTGTTCCTTCCAGTTTAAACACATTTCAAGCTTTTAAATATTTTCTCCCCCTTCTTCAATTATCTACAAATGTCTGAAGGACGAAAAATGGTGTCTCTCCTATTGCTTGTGGTGTTTTGATAATACATATTTATTTTGAGTTTAATGACACCTCGCAAGCCAAAATATCCTGGTAACTTTATTTATTACTTCTCTCTGACCTTCCTAAGATTTTCAAATAAGGGAATCCTGGTGCAGAATGAAATGCTTTTAATATTATCATGTCCTCCCCCCCCATCGCACTAACACGCAAAAATCCTATCTTTTATTACAAATGTATCTTTAATTTAATGTCTCAGGTTATCTGTAGATCTATCACCATTATGCTCATCCAGGTTTCATCATCCCATGGAGTATCTGTATCTCAAATTATTTTTCTTTTGATGTGAATATGTACACGTTTTCCGTCTGAATTTTGGGGAATAATTTTAATTTCCTTCGATGCTTTAGAATTACTTTTCTTCTGTTTCCACTAGCGTCTACAGAAAAGGACTCCCGATGAGATCTCTGCAGGTTTCACTGCATACTGATATCCTCCAAACCCAGAGGAGATTCTACCAAATTTCAACATTTGCACAACACTTCATATTTTCAAGAACTAACACAGGAAAAAAAAAAAAAATCCCATTTATTTTCAAACATAGAATCTGAACTCCTTTCCCTACTTCTAACCCACCAGGGAAAATCCTGCAGGCAGAGGCACTGCTTTTCCCACTTCTCAGGAAGTACGAAGAACATGGAGAAACCCCCAAACTTCCTGATGAAGGTATGTACATAGGAGGAGAAACTCAACTCGAAGTATTTTGTCTATCTAATTTTGAGAACATGCCTCACTGCATTGCCAGCCCTGCCTGTTTTAGCTCATGAAATTCTCTTAAACATCGACTCAAACGCAACAGGTTCAACAAGGCCAAGTGCCGGGTCCTGCACTTGGGTCACAACAACCCCACGCAATGCTACAGGCTTGGGGACGAGTGGCTGGCAAGCTGACCTGCAGAAAAGGACCTGGGGGTGTTGATTGACAGCCGGCTGAAGATGAGCCAGCAGTGTGCCCAGGTGGCCAAGAAGGCCAACGGCATCCTGACTTGTATCAGAAATAGTGTGGCCAGCAGGAGTAGGGAGGTGATCGTGCCCCTGTACTCGGTGCTGGTGAGGCCGCACCTCAAATCCTGTGTTCAGTTTTGGGCCCCTCACTACAAGAAGGACATTGAGGTGCTGGAGCGTGTCCAGAGAAGGGCGACGAAGCTGGTGAGGGGTCTGGAGCACAAGTCTTATGAGGAGCGGCTGAGGGAACTGGGGTTGTTCAGTCTGGAGAAGAGGAGGCTGAGGGGAGACCTTATTGTTCTCTACAATTACCTGAATGGGGGTTGCAGAGAGGTGGGTGTTGGTCTCTTCTCCCAAGTGAAGAGTGACAGGACAAGAGGAAACAGCCTCAGCTTGCGCCAGGGGAGGTTCAGGCTGGATATTAGGAAAAATTTCTTTACTGAGAGAGTGGTCAAACATTGGAACAGGCTGCCCAGGGGAGTGGTGGAGTCACCCTCACTGGAGGTGTTCAAGGAACGTGTGGACGAGGCATTGTGGGACATGGTTTAATGGGCATGGAGGTGTTAGTTGATGGTTGGACTTGATGATCTTACAGTGATCTTAGTGATTCTGTGAACAAACCTAGATGGGTATGTCCAAGAGTAGTCACCATCCCCAAACACACGCAAGGATGCCATCACAGGACTAGGAAAGCCTGGCTGCAGCTCCCCACAAAAACTACTGCCATCTTCAACTTGTGTGATGGCATGAAATAAATCTTAACTAATGTTCAGGAGCAGACAGATGCTTCTCTCAGCCACAATGTAGGGTGGCTGGAAGTCTCTAGGAAGGGAGCTTGAGGGACATTTGGCTGTAGGAATAGTTGCGGCAGTTGCAGGTTAACCAATTGCCTTCACAAGTTTGTTCTGCCATGCAGTGACCCATGCTAGCTGTCAACCCACGCTCACCGAACTAGGAAGGGCTGTTCAGTGCAACTGGAACTCAGTGTAATTAACACACACTCCTTAAAAAAAGGAAAATACTTCAGTACAATATAGGGTAACCTATACTTCAAAGAAAACAAGCAATTCTTATGTTTTCTATTCATTTTGTGGCTCTGCTCCCACAGAAATTCATATCAGGTAGCTTATTCAAAGCAGCTCCCCTCTTGCAAAATACTGACATCTAATTCATCAGCACCCAATCCCTCAGGGCATAAGAGGGATACTGGATAACCCACCTGGGCTCCCCTTCCAGGCCCCTATTCACAGCCATACAAAGGTCTAGCCATGTCCTCGCAGCTGCCAACTTCCTTCCTTAGGTCAGGGTTTTGCCTACACAGCTCAGTACAAACTCATCCCAAATTTTGTTTAAAAACCAAATTAGCTAAACCAGTGAAAAATCCCTAATGGGGACATATTTCTATGAGTTTATGCAGCTTTAATTTGTAGCTCCAAGTTAAGTGGAGGAATGGTAAGTAACCACACATAGTGGTACCTTGCAGAAGGGTGGGAGCTGGGGACGTCATCTCAACAAGAAGCAAATGCGATGTAGGATGAATTCTTTCAGCAGACAGCAGGTGGTGATCCAAGATCACGGCACTGGAGTGCCAAGAACGAACACCAGAAATGCACACAAAGGCCTCCTATTTTCATAAAACTGCCAAAGATCAGTCTATTTTGTGAAGGGTTGGTTTTGTTTTGCTCATTATTGAAACGGGTGTAATTATAGGGATATGAAAGGAGTCTTACAGCCATGCAGCTCCAGATCCCTTCTGTATTGGTACACCATAATATGCACAGATATTAAAGCATAACCAAGCAAATAAAAATAATAATCCTAGTAAAGCTAAACTGGTACAATTTCTGTATAGACATTTCCACGCAAACTGCCATGAGATAAACGGTCTGTGCAGTCTGTGCTGTACATAACTTTACTGTGAGTCATAACCATCAGAGAAAGGCGCAGAGAAATGCTACACCATGTAAACATCAAATAATCTCTTAAATATGCCTTTCAACTCTGGTAACCCCCAAATCATTGGGATAGATGTGAGTATATGCCTATTAGTGGCATGAGGTTTCCAATAGGTATGCCTTTGCTGAACTCATTTTATGAAACCTTGAAGCTACTCACTTGCAGCTAACGGAAGGCAATTAACCTGTTTATTAAGACCAGTGCATTCCAGGCTATGACTATTTGCTCTCTGCACTAATCTAATCCCTTTCGTAAACAGCAAAATGTTTGTAGCTCGGATCTGAAGAGCCTGGCATGACCGTTCAACCTGGAGCCACTGCCCGCCCTCAGCTCTCCGCATGAAAGGGACCCTTGTGAGCGAGGGGGACATGGGGACTGTGCCGTCCCGCCTCCGACCCAGGTCACAGCCTCCTGTCAGGGAGGCAAACAGGACACATGGCTCTCACAGGAGAGGCTAAGCACTGCTCCTCAGCTGTACACAGGCCAGAGAGGAAGGGCCTACCACACAACCATGCTGCCGCAGGACCAAAAGAATAATAATAATAAAGAACATGGGCTGGGTTTTTTACACACACCCCAGCCCCCCCCGCCTTCTCACAGCTGAACACAAACCAAGGTTGCTGTAGCAGGCTCCCCTTCCCAGCCCCTGCCAACAGAGCCTCCTCTCCCAGGAGCCCCGGTGGGACTTGCGCTCCAGAGGGGCTCTGGCTGGACCTGGTGCCGTCCCACCTCCAGCTGTGCACTCCTGCCCTCTCTCCCCTGCCAGACACTGCACTTCGTCCGCCCTCCGCTGAGCCGTTTCAGCACATATCCCAGGGGGGGAAAAAAAAACCAAACCTACTCGCTTTTTATTGTCAGGTTAGTTTTGTTCCCAGTTAAGAGTGCTGAAATGGCTTGGCAAGGAGTTGGGGAAGGACCAGAGCCAGGAAGAAGAGGGGGTGGAGAAGCTGGGGAGGGAAGGGCTATGGGCACCAGCAACTGGATGAGCTCAGGCTACCGGGGAGCCACATTCTCCAGCATGCATTAACCCTCTCCCCAGGAAATCTCGCAATTTGCCCGCTGCTAACAAAAGTATCAGCAATTTCTTTGCAAACGGAATGGATACAAAGCAGTGTGAGGGATGCTCCAAGACCCACCAGGAACTGAAGCATTATCCCTTCCAGAAAACCACAGGCTGGGGCATTACACCAGAGATAAACCCCAACCTACACTGGTAGCTCTCATGGCACATGGAATCTAAGCCTTGATTTTAAAAATTGTGCTTTTACTCTTTAGGGTCATGAAGACAATCAAACACCAGCCAAAGTGAAGTATAGGATGGTGAAGCAATGGCTTTCCAACTTCCCAGTCAAGCCAAAACAGTGACTTGGCCATGTGAACCTTGCAGGTGCCCACAAACATCATACAAGCTCTTTACCCCAAAACGCATTAATAACACTTTCTCCATCACAGCCATTTCATTACAGGTTCGTTTCTGAATGGGAAGAGTAGGTAAAATGCCTACGGAAAGGAAGTTTGGAGGTGAAAAAGGATATAACCATCTTGTATTCTTCATCTTTGTACAATCCTGTTCCTGGTTTCAGAGGGGTACGTGACCCTAACCTGACACCCACAGTCCACACAACAAAGGCATTTCTGTTACTCCAGAGAGCAAGACTGGCATGTCTGTCTGTCTGCTGACCCAAACTGATAAAATTAACACTCTTTTTCTTGATGTGGGTTGATCATAAAAGCACCTTGAAGAGGATCACAGTAATAAAGGAGGTTTGTATTTCATCTGCACATCTGGACCTTGATCTTCGTCTGATCTACGACATACTGGGGTAACAGAAAAGGATACTGGATTTTGACTCTACTACCATGGGCACAAAAGCAATTCCTCCTGAATCCTCCCAAAAGCACTGCTCTACCTATAGGAGTTTGGTGGAGTTTTATGCTAGTTTTGTTAAAACAGAGGAAAGTTCATATGTATGCATTCCTTTTTTGAATTTAATCAGATGTATTAATTTTAGGAAACGCTTTTTGCATTGAGTTAACTTAAGCCTAAATAAGCTAATCTTCTACCAGAAAAAAAAAAAAAAAAGAAAAAAAAAGATGCCTGCACTCAAGCTTGCACCTAGCTAACCATTTAAAGGCATGTTTTCTTCAACTTCCTGGTGCAAGCTTGCACTAGATTATCTAATCTTGCCCTTCCCTCTCCTTGATATGTAAAGCAAAGGAAGAACAAGTTATCTTCCAATATACACTCCATCATTCCAGGCCACTAAAAACTGTTCAGTAAAATAAAACAGCTGGCCTTTTTTTTTTTTTAATGCATTTAAGAACTTTACAGAGAAGAAGTTCAAGTCCCTCTTTTGTAGGAAAGGATGAAAGAAAATTATAGTCTTATCTTACTCTTGTACACAGGAAGCACTCACTCATCCCCATGCTGTCCTTATTTCCAGTAACGGTCAACTTTTGCTCTATCCAATGCACAAACGCAGGCTCTTGGTGCTGAATGCGTACACGCTTAATTAAGAAGCCCGTGGGCAACCTGCAAAGAGGCTTCCTGTTGGATATAGCTAAAGCTTTAGAGTTATGCAACATTAATAAGGCCCAGAGCCAGATCTACTTACCAGCCTGAAACATACCTTTCAGATTTTAAAAAAGCACTGATTTTCTGCTCCTGAAATCTACATTATTCCCCCTTCCAAAAAAAAAAAAAAAATAGTTAAATGTTACTGGCACGAAGGCATCCCACCAAACGCTTTCAATCAATTCACGCTCTCTGGGGTTGATTAGAAAGAGAATTGTGCTTCAAGAGACGACACTGAGGTCTCAACATCTGTTTCCATTCCCTATTAGGAATGAAACTACCTCCGAAAATTATTGGGGAGAAGGGGGTGGGGGTGTGAAACAAAGGAAAAAGTCACCAAGATGGATACAACCTCAGCAGCAAAGCCAGGAAGTAAGAGAAAGGCTCAGGCTCAATTTTTTGTTCCAGATCAGTCCTTTAGCACCTACCTTGCCTGTGTTCTTCCCACCTCTGCCATATTCTGAGTATTTTCCACTTCACATTCATAGTCAAATGTTATTGGGGAAAAAAAGACTTCCATAAGACAACTAGCTTTCAACATATCAATATGAAAATAAAGTCTCAAAATACTACAAACCTAGTCATACGTTAATCCAGCGGGTACCCAGAGTGGCAGACACATCTCCCACACAAGTGAGATTACTGTTGGGCGAAGAGGGTTAAGTTTCTTCTTTTGGACCAGAATTCAAATGAATTGTAGCTAAGAAACAGTGTGCTGCAGATGTATCACATATGTTTAATCCAAGCTAACTGTGATTAGCTTTTCAGTGGATTAGCAAAATGATCACACTCACAGTTGCATGATTGCAGATCCTCACACAGGGAGGCAGCAGGAACTGGAGGCTGCTGGTGGGGAAGGAGTGTGGTAACTGCTCTTTCAGGAGTGGTCCATGGTTGCATTTGGGCACCTGGGCACTCATGTATGTGACTAAGATGGCACAGAGGACCTGCCTGTGTTGGTTTTCTGCCCTACTCCTGACCACTAACCAGTGGTTCCTGGTGCTGCTCAGTAAAAGAAGGGCTGCAGAACATGGAAATATAACAGGGAAGAAAATCCCACCTGGTCCTGTGGTAACTCTTGACCAGGCTATAAGGGTAGTGTCACAGCTACTGTCACCTCAGCTAATTCTGCCGTCAGATTGCTCACTTCAAATGGCTTTGTTTCAAGGAAGATGGTAGCTCTCCAGGTGACGTCATAGTTCTAAAAACCAGTATCTGCTTCTCTAACCCCAGTCAAGTACCTGAGCTGGATTGGTAAGCAATTTTTCATCCCACATCCCTGCTCTGCGAATGGACTATCGCCCTGTATCTCGCAAGCACATCACTAAATCTCAGCAAGTGCGAAGAGTTACTCCTGCAACCTCAAGAACTCAAACTGCTTTCCTGAATGTTTAAATCCTCATGAAGCTCATTCAGCCCCTTAAAAAGATTTCTATCTACTTTAGTCATAGGAATTTTTCAAAGCCCTTACTATGCAACTCAGCTATCTGTAATAGACTCTTCCAGATCTCTCTATATATCCTGTGCTCTTCTAGGAAGGATTCTGAAGATCACTCTTGGCATCAGGCTTCCCTGTCCCCCTCTCCCCTGCTGTGAGAGGAATGAGCTGAAGGCGGTACTGAGGTGTGTGGAGGTGCTGCTCGGAGATGACTTGGCTCCCAGAGGATGGACAAAGCTCAAAGCCCTGTCAGGCAGCTTCACTTACGCGGCACTTACACAGGCCCCTTCAATTCCCCGGATTTCAGTGGCCAGCAGGAAAGTCCTCCCGCCTGCCTGCACTAAGTCCAGCACCTCACAGGGAAAAGCAGCCCTGCCTCTGCTGGCAGCGCAGGAGGAGGAGGAAGAGAGAAAGCGCCAGGAAGGGGAGAGCACATCTGGAATCAATTGGAGAGCGCTGAATGCCTTGGAAGGAACTGCAGAGCTGGCAGGAACCATAGTGAGGAGCCACGCGTTCAGACGTGACAATGGAGCAAAGGTGGGGGACGAGACATATACAGCATACTTAAACACAAAACCAGAACTCCTCCTGGGGCTCTTTTTTTAATGCAAGCAGCTAGATGTCTCAGCCCTGTCACATTTTCAGTGCCACTGGCCTATCGTGGGTATGGTCAGAGTTCAATACAGAAGAGAGGGGATAAGATGCGCGCAGGACCAGCCAAGGAGAACGGGACTCATCTATGACTCGAGTGCCAGGACTCAGTAACACAGCAACAATATTATATGAAGCTGATCTCGGGGTCCGGGGCAGAGGAAATCTGTGACCGAGCACACGCTCGAGAACAGAAATTTGACGGTGTAAAAATGCAGCTTTCTTCCCACAGTTACTTTCCATTCCAGCAATATGTTCTCCTATCTCCTGCTACTCATTTGTTCCAAGAGGAGTTTTCCATTTTCAACGAAGCCTCCACTACATGTCCTGGAAAACAGAGGTTCTGGAAAGGAGCAGAGGGTCATGGAGAAGCAACTCTCCAGTGCAGCAGCCTGGTACAAAGAGTGGCTACAGTTGTTCGGCTATATTACCAACAAGTAGGGCATGGGAAGCGTTGCTACTTCGGGACATGGCCTCGGCCAGATGAAAAATAAGACACATGCTTCCACACACGAATTTTAAAAAGGGAATTAAAAAAAAATCAAAAGGGAACACGAAAAAGCGACAAAAATGACCACAAGATTGGAAAAAGCCACATGGTTGTACGCTGAAAAACTTGAAAAGCCCAATCTACTTTGCTTATAATTAAAAAAAAACCAAGTGGCAACTGATTATTTTGTGAAAGTATATTAATGGTGAGGAAAAAAAAAAAAATAGTAGGCACTAATAACATTTAATCTAATGAACAAAGGCATCAAGTAAACCAATAGCCAGAAGCTGAGTCTGATAAATTCAGCTCTGGTAAAAGACACCATTTTATTTTGTTTACTGATTTCTAAATGACAGTCATTAAGTCAGCTGGTGAGAAGGACTCAGTCCTTTCCACCTCTTCATACCTTTGTGCTGAAAACATTATGTCATTCAAAACAGAGGTACCTGAGTGAGACGTAATGGCCTACAATGCACATACAGCCAGAAGAGACTATCTGAAGCCAGATCTATAGGACAATATTCTGGAAAACTAAGAAGAGCTGGTGGGAGTTGATGCACATAAATTAAGGCAGATTAAACTAAGCAGCAGACACATGTATAAGTAAAATGACTTCACCTTATGGAGAGGAACAAGCCATTGAGAAGCATAGGTGCAGTTTCATGTACCACCTAATATGATAAACTACCGACTGGCCTCAGAAGCAGTGGCTCTGCTTCCCTCCCTGGGTGTTGTGAGATCTAGTCATGCCACAGCCATAGCCAGAAAATTAATCCGAACAATAGTCATCTGTTTGGCCATAAACTGAACTGTCTCGCTTTATATCTGCCTAAGCATGATGCCCAAAGCGGTGAGGAGGCTGAACATATGGCCAGGGCAGAGAGACGAGGGGGACTATTCTTCTCACAGCAGCCCATAGTTACGCTACATTAAGCGCAACTTGAAAATGCACCTGAAAGCCACTTCATCCCAGAACAAGAGGTTACATGGACATTTAGCATATGTTATTGCCACTACCTGCTTTGCTTATGCTTAACTTTTATTAGAGTGTCCCCATGTAAGCCAGCATAAAGGTAGTTTATACATAGCGAATTTGTCAAGTATCTCAGGAAAGATCTCCCCTGTTATAAAATCCTTTTAAAGCCTCTTTCCCCCAGGCCTTCCAGCTAATGTATGTTTACCAAATTCCTGCTGTAACCACAAACCAGGATAGACTTCTCCCCTACACAGGCCACCTGCATGGTTCAAAGGTGAAGCTCGAGGTCAGCAGCACATTTGACCACCTTTCAGATGGCTCCTCCTGGGCTGGGTGTCGTTAATACAGCTCCTGCAGCCCCCGTGCTCAGCAGCATCTTTGGAAGCATGCTGGTCTCCCTTGTCACCGCTGCATCAACGCCTTGGTCACATAAAACATGCATGGGTTTAACAACAGCAATATACCGAATAGTCACATTAAACTACTGCATATTACCGGTAGTCCCACTTTTAAACTGCTCTATTTTACTGAAGCTAAATCGATAAACCTTAAAAGCTAAATTGATATAAAAGCATCTCATTTCAGTGGCACGCCTGTCAGCATCTGCAGCTCCATTAATACATTACTGCATGAGCTCCTGTGAAATTTACCCCTCCATAATTCCCAGCAGACCTCCACCTTCCACAACCAAGTACATTAAAGGTCCTTTTTCCCCCCTCCGTGCTCTGTTTGTCTGCTCACACCTACAGAAAGACAAGAGAACAGGCTACACAAAACTTAAGCCCTTTCAGCCAGTCAGTCTCCCCTTCTGTACATCCCCTTTCACACACACAGTGTCAGGCTAAACAAAGCCACTCGCTCCAGGATGCAGGCCTGGAAAAAAAAACATTAGCATCTGGCAACCAAGAACAGCACCCCGGCATACAAGCCTGAGAGCAAACACAAGTCTCGGGCACGAAGAGGAAACACCGAGACATACGCCTGACTGCTCCTGTCAATCTTGCAGTGGGGGAATGCCCGATTATTTTTTTTTTAAATATATTTTTATCATATTACTAAAAGGAAATGCCGGGGACTGCTGCAGCCCCTGTCCCTTGAGGCTCTGATGCTGCCATCAGGCTGCACTGCCTTTGCAGCGATGAATATTTAAACAGGACAATAAATATTTCAGAGCACATTCATCCTGATGAGAAGTCTAACCAGAATAAGAGAGACGAGACAACGACGCAGGGCCAGGGCTGCTCCCTGTTCTGCCCCTCTGGCTCCTGCACCGCCTGCCCTCCCTGGGCCCTCCTTCCCTCCAGCCCTCATGAGGCACCCGAGAGCCTCAAATATTCATGAGCACAGCTCCAGTTACTTTCCAAACAAGCAAAAACACTGTGAAAAAGTAAAAAGGTGCTCTGCTTTCTGGAGAGGTGCAGAACACAGCTATCACAATGCTTTGCTTTCACCTCTTCTGGGGCCTCTGGCTCTGGGGTGTAGTGCTGACACTCCAGGATAAAATAATTCACTTTAAGACCCCACAGGGTCTTAAACCTTTTAATATTGCAACTTGGAAGAGCAGAAAACCAAGACCACCAAACCCAAAAGCTTGACGAGAAAGCATGAAAGCCTCCTTTCCCCACAACTCCCTTCCTTCATTTCAGCAGTGCATTTACTCAGGCATTTCTTGGTTGCTAGCAGCTCCACTGGGCTCTCTGTGGGATGCTAACACATGTACACAACTTGGCCATCACTGACACAAATAAAATCCGCTAGAAAACAGGTTTAGGACATAACAGAAAATGCATTCATTTACTCAGCTGTCATCTGCATGTTGTTCATGTACTGAGGGCTATTTTGACTTTCATAGTGCTAAGAGCTTGGGTTTTTAACTAGGACCTTAGCTATGCTCTCACCTATAAAGAAACTTTTTTTTTTTGAAAGACAATTTTAGGGGGTAACTATAATTTTGCAGTAAGTTTTGAAGGAAATCAAAATCACATACAAGACACTTGTTCAGGATCAAATTTATAGGGCCATAAAACCCATGGCCATGCTCAAAAATGAACTTTCATACCAGCTTCCACTGCATATCTCACTAGATTCAAAAGACATGAGATATTTGCTAGTTACACAACATATGGAGAAGACTTCAGAAAACAGTTAAGCCTACTCTGAGTGAAGGGAAGTCAAAAAGACGCCCTCACAAAGAGCAGCCAGCAGCCAAAGGGTTATCCTAAGTGACAGGCACAAGCTAGCCTGCCCTAACTGAGCTGCACCAGGGCATCTCCCTTCCAGATAAAGGCTGTAATTAATAGTATATAAAAAGAGAGGCATCTCTGTCTTTCCTGGTGCCCACATTTTAAAAGACGATGGTAAATGAACTGCAATATCAGTGTGTCACATGCTCTCAAAGATGCCTCTCAGACTGCGCAAGGAGAAGACACTCCTCGTACCCGGATCCTGGCGCAGCTTAAGGTACAAGCTGGGCACCAAATGGTTCAGCCCTGTCACAGCCTGGGCACAGCAGGGCGCATGCAAGGGTATGCAACAACTCAGCAAGGTCTGCAGATGCACAATTTTGGATTAAACTGCTAAATTCCCCTGCAGTCTCATTTCAGCTTCTTTGAGACCCTTGAAAGGGAACAGACAGGTCTTTCCTATGTACAGAAAGGGCCCTGCAGCACATCAAGAGTGAGCTTCCTACCGCAAGCCAGAGCTCCTGCTATTTCATCCATGGTCCTCATGGTCAAGGGAAGAGATCAAGGCAGCATCCAAGTGCTGCACAGCCTGCTCGGGATGGCCAGTTTCCTATTAACGAAGTTCTCTCTGATCCCCCTGCTGTATGGCACGAATTGGCTCCAAAGTGAAGTACTGAGCTGTCAAACAGCAAAACCTCTCTCCAGATAGCATTTTGAGGAAGAGCAGCTGCCTGCTGAATAGGTGGATCAAACACCTGTCACCACCCTCTGTCCCTTCTGACCAAAGGCTCCTGGAAGAGCAGCAGCAGTCCTCCCCCAAGACTGGCTATCAGCCGCGTCACCAAAAAGATGCTATTTATATTAAAAATATAAAATAGCAATCATGGCAGTTTAGTTCAGAGAGTGACAACAATCCCACTGCTTTGTCAGTGGTGAGTCCTTTGCCAGTGGGAATTTACATGTCTGCTCCTAACCACCATCTCAACTGTCCTTCATATATCACTAAAACTAAATGATCCAGTCAGAAGTCAGACTCAACCCAGCCCAAAAACACCTTGTACCTTCCTATCCTATTAACAGGCCTCATACACAGAGGAAGAAAAATATCCTGGAAGACGAGCAATTACTTCCCCAAGTAATTTAGAGCAGGAACCACCATTTTGCAGCAGACATCAGAATAATCAGTGCTCCTCTGCTGACTGTGCAGCTCCATGTTATTCCCATGATGGGCCGCATACCCAGCAGTACTATAACATGGAAAAAACCAGCATCTGATCCCAGGCAAGAACAAAAAGATACTGTTTGCTATAATACAAAAGGTGTTAGGAAGGAAAACAACATTTAATCCTGTGGCACCTGAGGACCTCTCACGACTCACAAAATAAATGCAAACAGATGAAAAAGTTAATTTGGATCATATCAGCCCCACTGGCACGCAAAGGGCAGAGCAGGCACCCTGGGGAGAGGGAGGGAAAGATTTGCCATAGATCAGGTTACTACCACTGACAAATGACCTAAAACACCATAAGATTTCAGCAGTCTGCCAGTTCTTATTTTTCAAAGGTGCAACTGTCTCCTTTAAAAGATGAGATGTGCAAAACGCATAAACACTGTAACTGAGGACAGGAAGAAAGGAGATCCTGCAGCATGGGCGTATAAGCAGCCAAGATGATAATATCCTCACTGCTTTAGAAGGAGCACAATCAACTGAAAACAAGATGACAGCATAAGTGAATTGTTCCTTTGAAGATGTAAAAGTTTCAGTCTGAAGCAATGAGGACATAAGGAACCGGAATCGTTTCTTACCAGTCTGAAGCTGCTGTGTGGAACAGACAGACAGACAGTTGCTCTGTCCTACAAACATGTTCCTTCGAAACAGATGTCCCGCTGCGACTCAACACACTCTCAACTTGGGAAGCCAGAGAGCCAGCTTGCTGAATGGAGTCCACGCAATCGTCCCCCAGATGGGCCAGCACAGCCCACAGACATACTTCATCACTGTCAGACCGGAGATGTTCTTCAGCACAAGCCCTTAGCACTTGGTTTTAACTTCATCTTGTTTGAGTATCTGAGCTGCCCTGCTCTGCTGGAGGCGAAGGATAGGCAACACTGAGAACTTACAGGACTAGCCAGGCGCCAAATGCAAGAACAAATCAGTGCTCTGTAACTTGTTTTTCTGCTCTGGGTGATCCTTTTCAGCTTCACACATCCAGGCTGATAAAGCTCATGGCAAACTAAGCATTGCTTGTGTCCCATTAAATTTTACGAACAGTTAATGTTCAAAAGTGGCCAATGACAGCATGAGTAGTAGCCCACAGCAGCCAACAAAATTATTGTTACCTGAAGTCCCTTTGCTTTCTTACGCCTTCAAATTGCACTAGAAGATTCATAGGAAGACTGATACCTGTGAAAAACTTCCTTTAAATCATTTAAGATGAAAATTATGACAACTGAATCTATTGCTCTTAGAGCTTCCCCTAGCATGTCCAGGACAGAAAGCCTTTCCAGAATCCCAGAACACAGGGTACAAGGACTACCTGCATTTTATTGCTGTGGTCGATCTTCGTTAATCACAGAGGGAATGGTTTGAGCAACTGCCTTTAACTTTGTGCTCTGCTTCTGCTGGGTACTACCAACATCACACCTAATTAACAGACTCATCTCCATGCACTGCAGCAACAGCAGGACTAACACACCTGACCTCACACGGGTGCAGAGGAGCAGTTCACACAGGCACAGTAACTCCCAGCAGAAAGGTGGGACAGACACAGCTGAGGACAATTCCCAAACCACTTCACAGCTGGATTGGCTGCAGGAGGTCTGGCCCCACTCTAGCAGTCTTCTGCTAGGATTGCCAGAATAGTAACCAGGAGGTTCATCACAGCTCTGCGTTTAAACTGTGTTAATCAAATATGGTTCTTTCCTGCCACCAGCTTCTTTTCTCCTAGATTTAGGCCAGATAGTATCTCAGAATAAGTGTATGGCAACACACAGAGCCTCACAGCTAACCTAGGGGCCTACTACCCTTTCAAAAGCCACTACAGCCCTCTATAAACCCCCTGGAAGAATGACATTTATGCTCCTCCAAAATACTAAGAAATTCCTATTACTCAGCTTGTCTTCTCTGTGTTACACATAACATAGCTCAGAGTTTCCTACCCGCCCACTAAAAAAAGCCACTTTGGCTTTCTGGATATTTCTGCTTTAAGCTAGCAGACGGTACTTGGCCATGTGGCTAAGCTGCCAGTCAGGACCCCAGCCACCCATCAGGCAGGGAGGCTTGAGGCTGGCAGGCAGGGCAGGCACGGATCTGAACAGAGAAGCTCAAGCCTGCAGCCTCTGGTGCAGCTTTCTCCTGACTTCTGCGCCACACGAGTAACTCCTGCAGCTCACCGTCAAAACCAGTTAAGAGTATCCCTAACAACAACAAAAAACGTCCTGAGAAATCACATTTGAGCTGAAAAGGACAGTAACGTCACCGCCATTCTTACCTCCTCACAGCGGGCCTTGATTCAGGAGGACCTTCATTCTGTCTACAGCCAAAGTTGCCATCAGGCTGCCCAAAGCTACAGTTTCAGACTTGATGGAAAACATGGCTCAGGGATCTTTAATCTGATTTAACCCAACTTAGTTAGATTCATCTCACTGAGTGAGACAAGACATTTAGAAGTCTTGCTTTCTGACGGAGCACCAAGATCTCAGCAGTATTTTTTTTTCACCTTTCTGAAGGCCGTGTTACCAGATAAATTCATTCTCACACCCCTTACAGCATTTTGACCAAAAGGAGCTTTGGAGACTTAGAGTACCTTGGAAAATTTCTCTTAGGATGAAGGTTTGCAACTGGCTTTGGATGACCTAAATTGTTTCTGCCACCAAAAGGGTCAGTCCCTCCTTGACCACACCTCTTCGTCAGTCACACTTAGCGTATGCTCATTAACAGTCTGTCACCCATGTCCCTGTGAAGGACACCTGGAGCAGGGAACTGTCCCAAGTTCTTACCACAGCCTCTGATCACCACCTTCCTCATTCCTGTTTCTCACCACACTACACTCTTTCCCACAGACCGGCTCCGTCACACGGTCTTAAGTGACCCCGAAAAACCACCAACCCCCATCCCCCCCCCCAACAAACCCAAACTTATCTAAGAGGGACTCCTAGAAGTACTTTTCCTCCCCTTCCCACTGCTTTGAGACAGAAGACAGCTTCATCCTGGAACTGGGTGGAGGCAGACCAGAGAATGGTTTTGCGAAGCAGATATAACAACATTAAACAGTTTCATCATGCACACAAAGAAAAGCAAGGGGAAAAGTTAAAGCAAACTAATGTGCATTAAGTATTTGAACACTAAGCAAAGCTAACATACCACAATACCTTATAGTCCAATGAAGAGTCAACAAATGGACTAATTCACTAATTTCACCAAATTACCACACTCTTCCTCCTCTACCTCCCGATGCAGGCTGGAAGGATCCTTTGTAAGATAACATAGATCTAAACCTCTGCCTGTTGAAACTCTGAAATCCTTTCCCCCACTACACTATTTATCTCAACTACATTTTACAAAGCAGGAGGGACACAAGCTGGAAAACAAAAGCCTTTCTTACTCCAGCTCCCTAACATTCCTAAGTACTTTGCATAATTGTTCACTTCTGACACCCTCCTTTCATATGCTACAATAACAAAAATAAGAAAAGCCACAAAGAACAACAAATCAAATTAAGAGTTTCACTCTTCACAGAGGGTACGTGAGACAAAGGAGGACTAGTACTATCCAAGAAATCCGAACTCCTCTCCAAGGCATTTTAAAATCAGTCTTTTAAAGTAATTTAAAGCAGGTTTTGCTATTAGGACTGGAGGGAAAGCACAGGCTTCAGATAAGGAGCCTCAGTGAGACTGGATAGGTGAATAATGGCCTACACACTGCATAGGTCAAACTCTGATTATCTAAATCTTGGTTAATCAAAAGCAATTATCTGAAAGTCAAATATGCCCTCCAAGTCAGATAGCTCAGCAAGACCAGGACTTACAAAGCACACAGAAATCCTAAACTCCACAGAACCACAACTGCAGAGACTATGAATTTTAAGCAGGATAACCATGAGGACAGTTCAGAGGGTTTTAACCATACTCAAGACTCACAGCCCGGGGGCAGACTTCAGAAGCAGCTAGAAGATTACCCTTGCAATTACTTGGACATTTTTGGTGTCTCCATGCACCCTCAGATTAGAGGCTACTTGGAGTGCAATTCCAGTTAGGTATTCAGAAACTCTTCAGGGTGAAAGTCTCCGTTCCAGGCAGGGCTGGTAGAACTAGGCTGGCTCATATTTCCCATTGTAAGCCCCTGTTTTCAGTTGTTTATAATTCTGAGAAACCATTCAAACTGAATTTTTTTTTTCCATGCTATCTGCATTTGATTTTGGGGTTGGTAATTTTTTTTTTGTTACTTTCAGCTGTAACAATCCAACCCAAGAAAGAAGTAGGGGGAATATTTTGTCTTGTTTATGATTGGGGGGGGGGGGAGGAAACACCCCACACACTTTGAAAAGCCTACAAGGACTTCACATTTAACAGAATAATTTGTATTTCAGGGATCTATACTTAGCAACCGTACTAAAAAGCCACCAAAACCTGACCAACACTATAACAAAACTACAGAAAACTACAGTGCTTGCCTTATGGTTTATCAACTACATTTGCTAGCAAAGCCTTGTATGATGGTCCAAAAAGGCTAAAAACAAGAAAAAAAAAATCCAGCATGCAAAACCTGCTCAAAAGGGAAGAACCAATTCGTTCTTCATATTTATCATGGAAAGAACAAATGGTGGCAACAAGCTTTACATTAAATATTAGGAAAGATTTAGCAATGCTCAGAAAGGAAAGGACTTGAATTGTCAAGGCAGGCAGTGGCATCGTTTAAGGCAGGTTACTTGCCGCCAGGAACCCTTCGGACATAGTTGATTCTAGCAGAAAATAAGAGACACTCTTGAGAAAGGCTAATGGTGACACTCCCACCCTGTTTTCTGTAATTTCATGCTCTCTTTCAGCACTCATCCACAACTTCACAGGAGATATAGACCATGTCAGATCCAGGTCTGGAGATCAATGACAGCAGGGAGGTGACCCATCTGCGGTACTTTGCACCATCCCCTTTGTAGGGATCAAGTAACATGGAGCAGCAGTTACCCACTTCAAATCCAAAAAACCCCAAGAAACAGATCTGAAAGTGTAGCGTAAAGAAAGTAAATGGGGACGAGAAGCCTGAGTGCCAACAGGACAGACTTCGTGATGGGGGGATAAAGCAGACAAGTTTACCTTTTCTGCTCCTATTGCAGTCAAACTAAATGAAGAATGCAAGGAGTGGGTGGAGAAGTTAAAAAAGCATATGGCAAGGAGACTGTAGTGAGGCGCAGGAGGAGGAGAAGGAAAGAAAGAATAAGCAGGCCTAAAAATCAGCTGAGAAAGAAAGAACTGCAATGATCAAGGTAAAGGAGGAGTGTGCTGAAACAGGATGACACGTAACTGGAGAGCAATGGAGACAGGGACAGCATGGACATGAACTTGCATGGGAGAAGTTACTGTCTAGGGATCATGAGGAGAGAGTGAGAGGAAGAAGACCCATCCATCCATCCATGATGGAAGGCAGAGGTGAGACAGAAGAGGTCATGCAGGGATTGAAGAGAGGGGAAAATAGGCCTAATAGCGTACACTCCCAAAGTCTAAACCAGAGCCTAATATTGTGAATAGTCACCATTCCTCTGCTGTCAGCAAATATAAAAAACCAACTGGCAAACACAGATCAAGCTGGCCTGCACAGAAAATGTCAGCTAATTACACATTCAGTGTAAGTGGCAGAGGTCTGTGGGATGCATCTGGGACAGCCAACCCTGCTACTGATACTTGCAGAGGTCATCATGGTGCCACATATACTGGAGCTGATGGGGATGGGTGGAGGGTTGTCTGTTTTTTCCTTTCCTTTCTTGTGGAAAAAAATAGCATGTAATCATGTGATTAAAGACTATCATAAACAGACACAGAAATAAAGAGAACAAATGAAGGTTTCTTTCCCAACTTAAAATATGGAAATACCCCAGAACTGAAGTGCCTTCCCATTACCATCTTGATAACTCTCAATTCAGTTTGTGAATAATATTGCTCAACGAACAGTTTTGCAAAGAAAAACAAAAGAAAAACCCTCAGATTTTTTAAACAAATCACACTGTTGAACAGACCCAGAATTTGTCCTATTTTCTTTCATATGGGCAAAGTGCACTATTATTTAAAAAAGCTTTCAGTTGAGCATTAATTGCTCTAGCTTCTGCAAACCCTACAAAACCACCCTATATATCTCCAGCCGTCACTGGTCATAGCACAACCTCCAGCAGCCCACCAAAAAAACATCCCGCACAGCACAGGATCATAAACAACTCTACAGGAGCAAACCAAAATACTTTTGGTAGGAAAGTTAACACTTCTCTACTCTGATTCCAGGGAACATGTCAGGAAGAATACCTGACTACATCCTTTTAAATAATATTTGAAAGCAGACCGAAGCAAATTAATCACCTTCTCCCTGGTACTTAGACCTCCAAGTGATGCCCATTAGTGAATTCTGTGACTTTGCAGCTGAGAGACAAACAGGTTAAGGAACTCATTGCAAAGGAGCAGCTAACTGCATACATCATCTGTTGAAAATGTACTTAAAACAGGAACATCGAGCGTTTTACCTGAAGCAGTTACTAAGATCAGAATCCAGATCTAAAAAACATCAGCCTCCCCACTGCAGCCCCCTTTTGCACTGGCATTAGAATTTTATAGTATAAGGCAGGTCAATACTAATTAAATGCAATGGAGCCATCATGAATTAATAACCTGCAGGGAAAGATGTTGCTGGTTTTAAGGGCTTCCCTCCTTCTCAATGTTCAACTTTTAGGTTTTTTGGTAGCTCACTACAACCTTTTCACTAATCCAGATACTTCACAAATTAATAGTTCTTAAAATAACAATAAAACAGTTATGTTAAATTCACACAGCCTTGTCATCCAAATATCACAGTGTGTACTGTGGCAAACTCAGGTATCCTCATTTCTCAGTTCCCAGGTACCCGGGGATTAGTTACCTAGTCACCTGCAGAAGAAATGCATTAGGGAGCAGTGAGGTTATTTCTAGGACAGAGACTTAAGGAAATGGCACTGCTGTATCAAGTTCCCTTTTACATTGCCATCCTGCCTAGGCAATGTTGAATGTAGCTTCTGCCATCCAAGGCTGCTCTGCAAGCGCCTAGAGCGGTTCGCTTCTACTCCAGTGCATCTGAAAGTGCTCAGGAAAGGTGATAAAGAGAAAAGGACTTTAAAAACCACTCACAGGGTTCTGACAGGCCCCACTGATTTTTAAGCCCTTAAGAATACGCCCTTCTCAAACAGCAGTTAAATCCCTTAAGTATCACAAGAGTTACAGACGCAACCCATAGGCCCACCTCAAGCAACCATGTCTTTACATCAGGGAAAGTGAGCCACGGATCCATCTTTCAGTTCCCGGGGGAGAGTCTCCTGGAAAAGTGACTGGCCAGGATTCCCCGCACACAAACCTCTGCTGCTGACATGGTATCTGCAGCGCTAAAACGAAGTCCTACGATAAACAGTAGAAGGGAAGCAAAAACTAGGGGATACATGTAGGCACAGTCAGGTACCATGCAAACGAGCACTGCTTTTCAAACAGCAAAGAAAGGGGAAGAGCACAAGGCTGCGGACAGAGAAGAGAGCAATCCCCTTCAGACAGCTCATGCAAGTTTGCAAGAGTAACGCCGAACCAAGGAGCAAACAGTAAGGACGCTTGGCCCGAAAGAAAAGGGAGATGCAATCCTCAAAGCAAGGAAAGGGGATAGGGGAATAGAGGTAGCTCCTGCGAGAAGTCAGAGAGAAAAAAAAGGGAGCCTTCCACTATGCACAGAAGCAGCTTTTTTTTTTTTTTTTTTAAATTATTTCTTTTAGGGGAGCAGGGGAGCACTGCAGCATCCAACTTGCCTGGAGGGGAACAAGATCCTAAAGCAGACACAAGAGGACGGGAGGGGGGGAGGCTGTTCTGGGACTCTTGTCTCCCTTGCAGACAGCTCAAACAAAGGAGGACGGTCTCCTATAATGGGATGCAGTGTACATTTTTAGCTAGCACAAGGTGGCTGTCGTGACAGAACTCCCCATCTCCTGTCTTCCCCCCCTCCAAATACGCAGCCCCTGCATGATTCCAACATGCAGCACAGACAAAGATCCGTTTTATCACACCATTACTGTAATGGGAGGTAGAGAAAGATAGGGAAAGGGAATGAAGCAGAGGAATGAAAAGGAGACAGAGAGGCCTTTAATGAGTCAGCCGCTGCTCTGATTTAAATAAGATCTCCATTTAAGGAGCTCTACATTTTTTTTTTTTTAATTAAAAAAATCACTGACTGAGCAAGCAACTTTTGGCTGCACAAGGTTGCCTCACAACTACACACGGGGTCTGGGAGGGAAAGGGTTATGCAAGGGGGAAGGGAAAGGGAAGAAAACCTCTGGAAAAAATGAGGCTGCTTGCTGGTTCATTTTAACAAGGACATAAATTAGTCTCAAAGCCACAAACGCCATCACCTCCCTGAGCCATGGGCAGAGCGTAGCAAGTCAAACACGTGCCAAGATAAACGGTGCTGGCTGGAGCCTCTGAGGGGTGCTGGGGGGACAAGAGGGGGCATGTTGGCAGGCAGGGCAGCAAAGACGCTTCAGATGGTGCCACAAAATGGAGACTGCTGCACAAAAGGGGTCCCTTCAGATGTTCCTGCCTACACCCACATCAAAAGATGGGAACTCAAGACAGAAAGAAGGAAAACGGGGTGCTGCACTTGGAAAAAAGCAGCTCTCCCCGGTCTGGCTCTAATTACCGTGAGCAACCCTTCCTCCTCCTCCTCTTCCTATCTTGGAAGGAGCCCCGTCGGCAGGCAGCAACCCAGGTGAAAGGCTCCATCGCAGGCAGCAGGGAGGGGAGCAGACAATGGCGGGGTGATTCATTACAAAGGCATACATACATACACACACGAACACACACATGCTCTCTCTGGCACTGCCGGCTGCCACATGGGCTGGCGGGACTCCTTAAGGAGGCAGCAGCTCCCTTCCCACTCTCTGAGATGCTTGACACCTTCCCCCTCTCCCAGCCCTGATGGGAAACAGATTTGGAGGAAAACGCCAGCAAGGCACTAGGCTGTCCAAGAAAGGGAGGGCTTTGTGCTCCACGCAAGCCAGCAACCTCACCATGCACCGCACAGAGAAAAAGCCTTTTAGCATATAATTCCCATCCACCCAAGACTCTCTCTTTTATCTGCAATTAGCACATGATGTACTGGGCCTCATTTAACACTCATTTTCACTGATTTAGGATTGAGAGGGATAAGACCAGGGTACTTTCTGTTAATGAATCTCAGCTCTTGCTCTCATTAGCAATTTCGGTTTCCTCTTTTTCAAGCACGTTTCTACCTTCCAGCATCTCCCATTTCTTCCCATCACTGTTTCTAGTCTTCCCACCCCACACACTCCTGTTTATTTTGTTTTACCAGCCCCTCATGCCTATACAGAAGCTTATCTCCCAGATTTCCACAGAAGATGGGAGAGCTCCCTCCCTAAAACACAACAGAACACAGATCAGGCAGGTAATGTTATCTGGAGACTGAACAAAACGGAGCAAGAGACTGTAGCAATGCCGAATTCATTCAGTGGCAATTACCAGCTTAACATACCACCAGCGTTTACTTTTAATAATGAAATATGTTCACAGGTTGTGAGTAAGGCCACTCCACTGCTTTAAACAGCACTGCAGAATGAGAATAATGTGGCTGGGGATATTGTCCTGGATGTGCCACACTCCTTCAGCCCCGCACTTGGCCAAAGCTGCAGTGAAATTCTGCTAAGGACCAGCCTAGCAACCCAAATGCTCCCCCTGCAAGAAGCAGCACTATGCTACAGCTGAAGTCAACCTTTGCTGTCTTCCTCAATTCAGCATAAAAGGGCTATCCGTCGTTCATTCGGAGACCCCAACTGAGACACAGTCCGAGCTCTCCTCCCCTACTGGTTATTTTAATATGCATCATCTTCAGCATCAGCATGTAAATATGCAGCGCAAATCCTGAAAACCTATCCTAGATAGTACATACTCTTAAAACAGTTACAATTCAAGGTCAACCAATACTAATAATGCACAGTCTTGATGCCTCCTTTCCCACATCAGTAAATTAACAATTTCTGTGGAAGGCAGATTTCCCTGAAGTCTAATTAGGATATCCCAAACCTTTAAAGGAGTTTATACCCTCCCCTGTTTCAGCCAACGCTCCAGCAGAATCCCATCCTTCCCAGCTCTGCACGTCTCCAAACCAACCTGCTTGTGCTTCAGGGTGCTCAGTCCTAGGCATGCACAAACTACATGCACTTGTGCACCGGTGACCCAGGCAGTTTTCTGCACTGCACAGACAGAGGCTATGTGTGGAGTGGTTGTGGCTGAGAGCACACTGCAATACAAGGCTGTACAGAACAACTCTCTGAAATGTGCACACGCCAATCTGCAGCTTAGGGGCATACACCTCCATCTAACCGGGCACGCTCTGAGCACACAGCAATACACAAATGGACCCCAACTGCAGAGACACAGCTTTTCAGCATCATTCACTAAACTGAATATAGGTACAGAAAGCCTCAGGAAATTTCTGCAGAGCTCTTCTATCTTAAAATAGAAAGCCTTAGTCCAGATAAAAAGAAATTGGTAATGGAAGGGACTAAATAGCAGAAGCAGAAGGTGGGGCTTGGGAGCCTGGGAAGATACCTTAAGAGTGAACAGAGACCTATTTTTCAGCCACTGACAATCAACGCAAGATGAGAGACGGGAAGGGTCAAAGCGGGTGTCACTACTTGCAGCAGATTCATCCTGAGCCAGGCACCCGCAAAAGCAGCTGCCCCTTGCAGTGGGACACGCAGGATCTCAGTAGCAGCTAACGAACGGGGATTCAGCCAAGGCTAAGGAAAGCCAAGAAGACAGTATGCATCTAGTCTAAAAACCTGCAAAGCTCCACAAAAAAACAGCACTTGCGAAACCCAGATTTGAAGAAAAGTTCCCTCAGAGTCCTTCCCTCCATCCCCTCTGGGAATATCCCCGAAAGGTTTCCAGCTCCGCAAGGCACTGCGGGACATTATATAATGCCTAACTCCAAAGGATTCCAGCTCCCTATGCCGCTCTCCTCCTCCTCCCTTTGCCCCCTCCCTCCGGTGGCGACTTGCTGATGCCATAAAAAAAAAAAAAGTAAAAATCCAAAAACATGTAGTAGCCTTAAAAGGCGAGCACCGTCCGATAAAATTCCCTTCCGAGGCGGGGGAAACGCGATGGCCCTGGCAGCTGGGTGCGCTCCCCAGGAAACGTCAGCCGCTTTCCCCCCGGGAAGACACGGGCAGCCCCACGCCTACAGCTGCCTACACGGGCTTCCCAGCCCTCACGGTGACCGTCGTAGCTGGATGGAGAAACGGCTGGGAAGACGTTTACCTTCGTGCTCGACCGGCACCGGTCGTTCGAAGGCGGGTTTAGGCTAATTCGGGAGCAGACGCACCCGTGCCCCTCACGCACCTCTCCTCCCTAGAGGGCACTGCGAGGCTGCACCGGGCAGGGGGACTGCAGGAACCCCTTCCCCAAAGCGCCCACCCCGGGTGCCCGGTGCGGCGGGGCTCCCTCCCGCACCAGCGCCGGGCAGGGGCGGCGCGGAGCCGCCGCGGAGCCGCGGCCGCCCCACGGGGAGGCAGCGGGGCAGCCCCGCTGCCGGCCGCTCCGCACGGCGCCGGGCCCCCTGCTCCCCGCCCAGACAAAGCCGGGCGGGCAGCCGCCGCGGCGCGGCACCGGCAGCCCGGCCCGCCCGCCAGCCTTACCTGAGTTACCATTTTCTTTTTCTCCATAAACCAAAATGGGGGAGCCCGGCCGCAGGGGGGGAGGGGGGGGAAAAAAAAAGAAGATGAAAAAATTAAATAAAAAAAAGCAGCAGCCCCGTGGAGGCGGGCGGCGGGTGCCTGCGCTGCGGTGCCTCGCCGGCGCGGTGCCCCCCGAGCCCTTTTTCCTCCCTTTCTTCTCCCGTGTTCCTCCCTTTCTTCCCCCTTCCTCCCTCCCTCCCTCCCCGGCCGCCGCTCCCCCCGCCCCCCCGACTCAGCCAGATGGCTGCGGCAAGCACCGCCCCGAATGCCGAAGGTAATTATGCGAGTCGGGACCGCCCCTGCCGCGCCGCGCCCCGCCCCGCCCCGCCTCGGCACGGCTCGGCTCGGCCACCCCCCGCGGCAGCGCCGAGGCCGCCGCCGCGCCCTTAACCCCGGCGAGGCGCTCCCCCGCCTGCCCGCCGGGACCCCCACCGCCCCCTCTCCCGGCAGCCAAGGGACTCGGCGGAGGCCCAGTCGCGAGCTGGAAACAAAAGCGAAGGTCACCCCGGCAGCGCGGCTCCCGGCCCGGCAGGACCCCGTGGCCTGCCCCGCTCCTCCGCACCTACCCTTCCCAGCGGCTCGGGTCTAGCGGCCAGGCCTCCCCTGCCTGGAGCTCACCAGGCGGGAGAGAGCATCTCCCAGCAGGAGGATGCTCGGGAGACAGCTGTCAGTTTGGCACAGCCCTCCCTCCTGCCACAAAGGGGAGAACTCGTGGGTTACACGGTGTGTCGGATGAACCGGAAGCAGTATCCGTGCCAGGATCTAAATTTCTTTCATCATAAAAAGTGGGGAGCGCTGGACTCCTTCCCAGCTTGCTTCTTTCCCCTCCCATTTATCTTCAGTAAGCATCTGGCCCTTAACACCTGAGCACTCCACCGCTGGCAGCATTTGTTCTCCTAGCGACCCCGTAAAACAGACCAATATACTGCTACCCCAATTTGGCAGACGGGATCTGAGATGCACCCATTGATTTTTCCCAGCATTGCACCCACGGAAACCCACAGACAGGGCTGAGCGCAGGTCTGCCAATCCCTCGGTTAGACAAGAGGACCGTACTGATGCTCCAGGGCTCATGACAGAGATGAAACCAGCTCAGGCAAGTTGCCCCTCTGATGTCTCTCTTCTTGACACCTGGTACTCAAGAGACTCCACAGGCTTTTGCAGCAGAAAGGCCAAATTACAGTGCAGTAACACCTTGACATCCCCAAGTGCTCTCCTTTGCATGAATATGCCCAGTTATAACTTACACTCAAAAAAAAACCCCAAAGACACCACCTACTGGTTTTTCACCACGGGCTTCTGCTACTGCACTGCTCCTCAGGCAGCCTGTGCTGACCCATGCCACTCTTCAGTTTCCCCATTTCACCACTGCAAACTGACCTCTGGCTCCCTCCCTCCCTCCCCCTTTCTCTCCTAATGCAGTAGAAGGCCAGCAGGAGCACGCATCCCAGCTCGTCCAGCATGAAAAGCCTGAGGTCAAGGCATCGGCAAGCCCTTACATCCCACCAGAGCACGGAGGCAGAGAGTCATGGGCCAGCCACCCCGCGCAACCAAACAATCAACCGCGGTGTAGGAAGGAGCCAGACTCCATGACTGCGGCCTGCAGGGCTCCCAGTCAGAGTCTGTGTTTTTCTGAGTTATCTCATCCTCTCTGCTAACTTGTATCTTAACGATACTACAGGTTTACAGGCAATATTGTAAAACCAGGGAAAGTATTTGATTTTTTTTTTTTTCCTTCTTTTTCTTCTTTCTCCCGTTACAAACCTGAGATTCTGGAGCATGATTCTGGGTCAAGTGTAAATTCCATTTCAAAGCAGCAGAAAACACAGTGACCTCTTTATACCTTTGCCATGACAAAGCACCTGGTTTCAGCAACGTGCATCTCATTCACCAAACCTCTGCAAATCACTCAGGATAATCCTCTTATTCTCTCCACTTAACTGTTGCGTTGACCTGGTCTCCTCTGTGCCATAGAGTGGCAACTTCTTGTCCCAGATCTAGGTCACAGACCTTCAGGACAAAGAAACAACATACTACCATCATCCCACTGCTGTTCACTGGGATAGTATCATTTCTAATCCATTTTGGTCTTCACCTTAGGAACGAACGTCTAGAAGTATTTGCCATCAAGAATCCTCCTCTGAGGAAGACGAGGTGCCCAACCGCGGACTGAACCCTCACTTGCACTACCTCCCACCACCCAATTGGTACAACTGCTTTGCGCATGTGCCAGCAGAGTGGGAATTCCCATCAGTGTGATCTACTGCTGGTCTCCCTCTTTCATCTCCATTGTAAGCCAGAAAGCATCGCCTCCCCCATGCTTGGAATGTATCCACCTTTGCTCCTGTTTAGTGAAAGAAAAGCCCCAATTTCCAATGGATGTGCTCGGGCAACAAGAAATGCAGGTCTGCAGGAGTCCTAATTGCCGTGAAAACATCTGAAATGAACATCTGATACAGAGTTTCAAAAGCTTCAAGAATACCATGGAAAACGTGATCAGACTTGGTAACACTTGAGGTCTTTGTTGTCTTGGGCTCTACAGGAGCCCACAAAGCAACACCTGATAATGAACAAGACTGATGAAATTGGTGAATCGGGGCAACTCACCTTTCCTCACTGAGGGCTGGGGGTTCAGATGTCTCATAGCTGAGGGAAAAAAGTTTGGTGAGCCTGCACTTAGGACCTCCCTACGTGCAAATCATGGAACCACTGCCCAACTTACCATCACCATTTGCTAGCCTCTACTGAAGAAAATCAAAGACTCAAACTGCAGAACATGCTGCTGAAAACAACAGAGTAGAGCTGAAGGCTGGAAGCCTGAAGAACATACAGCTCAGAGCCATGAGATCATCCCTTCCTACTTACTGCATTTATTAAAGAAAAAACATATTCAGAACGGCTCTAGATGCCAATACTTATGAGTTCTCATGATTTCTCGTGCATCACAGGCACATACGCATTGAAACTTCATTACCATGTTGTAGAAGTAGCATTCTGAAATAACTATGGGCAAATTTAACAAGTCTGCCTCTGCAGTGCCAGGGCACAGCTTGTCATCCTTACCAGGGCAGGCAAAGTTCATTGCTCCCACCTGAGCACGTCTGCACCACTTTTATATTCTCTTCTGTGTTCACTCGGATGTACATGATGGTTTTTGGTTAGCTCCTGCCATTCAAATCCTAATGGAAAATAAGCTGGAGAAGGATGTTTAAGGAGCAAGGGGCAAGGCCAATGAAATCACACTGGTGAGAGCACAGATGGAGAACTAACCTCTAAGTGGTCTACACATACACTTTCAAACGCTTGTGTTAGTTTAACACTCATAGAACTGGTAGAAATGGAGAGAGGAGAAAGCCACAAGTACTCTGCTTTCAGCAAGTTTCAGGGTTTGTCTTCCTTTTTCTTTTGCTATGCCTGTAATTCCCCTTTGCTGCTAAGGTGGAAAGAAAGCACAGCCTTCGATTTTAACATCCCATTACCTGCATTTCTGTGCTGGCTCAAGTTTAGATGGAGCAAACCTGCCAGCTGGATCAAGGCCAGAGGGAAGGAAAAAAAAAGTTTCAAGTGCAAAGAACCAATTTATCAGGAACAAATCTTAACAACCAAAAGACACACTTCTGCTGGTTGATTCTATTCAAGAGAGTAATAAAAACCCTGGTACAAGGTAACCTAACAAAATACTCTTTAGTGGCTATCTGAAGTATCTCAGGGTAGATAATCTTCAACCGCCAGTCTACATTTCACGTTTTCTGGATAAATTTGGTGCCTGCGAGGACAAGGAATGCTGACACTGAATAGCCAAGGACTGTGCAGAGAACATCATCTTTCACTTGGCTCCGAAAGTATTTGAGCCTGACCCATGGCCTCTGGCTTCTCCAAGACTCCCCATACCGGGCCAGCAAATCTCACGTGTGCTCCAAATATAGCCCCCTCCCTCAGCAGAGGCTGCAATACAGGCTTTGCCCTGACCCGAGCGCTGCTCTCAAACCCACCCATTCCTATCATCCTACACATCCTTGCTGGACCTCCAAAAGCGAAAAGGTGATGAACGAGACTTTGTCAGAGTTTTTGTGGGTGGTTTCGTAGGAGTGAGGAGGAAAATAGGTGAGGAGCCGCTCCCGGTGGCTCGCCATCTCTGCGGGACGGACTGCAGTCACACGTACAAGTCACACACACCCAGACAATGTACTAAGGCATGCAACAACAAACTAGTTTGCAGAGCATGGCATTGCTGTCAGCTTAACCCCCCTTAAAAAAATTAAGCAAAAAGCCAAAAATGCAAAACAAAACACACAAGTCTGGAACAACACAGACCTTAGAGTTCAAGTGTCAAACGGTACCGCTCGCGTGCAGGAGCCTCAAAGCCCTTCACAGAGCCTCTGGGCTGTCGAGGCCGGGGATGCACCAAGCCAAGAAGCCCAGCATGGAAGCAGTGTCCTTCTACAAAACCAGCACCTGAGTTCCATTTTTGCCCAAAGAACATATAAAGCAAACACCAAGA
This sequence comes from Gavia stellata, assembly GCF_030936135.1. NCBI lineage: Eukaryota > Metazoa > Chordata > Aves > Gaviiformes > Gaviidae > Gavia > Gavia stellata. The sequence goes on along the minus strand of NC_082597.1, from coordinate 59,082,875 downwards.
CTCTATAAAGTCGCCACTGTCCTTTTGCTTACCTGGACGACTGGGTATTGGTAATCCATACAATACACACCATACATAGCCAAAGATCCTCCAGCTAAAGGCCAAATGGACACAGGAGTGGAAGCTTCAAACCCGGGTCTCCGTCTTTCAGCCTTGTGGGAAGGACTCTGGCAGCCCTGCGCAGTGCTTGGCTCCAGCCTCTGGGGCCACTCAGGTTGACACTAGCTCAGCTGAAAATAAAAAGGAGCTGCCTGGCTCGGCTCAGCTCAGCCCCTCTCTTCTGGGATTCAGCAAGGCACCGTTCAACCATAGGCGGCAGAGGCTCCTAAAATTAGAAATCCCCTACTGAAAACAACCTTGCAAGCCTCGACTGAGGAGCGTCCTGTGACTCCCGGGCAGCAAACAGAGTGATTGCTGGGAAGAAGGGGACACAGGGTCTTCACAGCCACCACCGCGAGGGATGGGATGAAGCAAACAGCATTTAGGATCTGAAAAGAGCATATGTTCTGGGCTCTAGGTGCGTCAGAGGGAACACTCCCAATCCAGGACAGGGAAAAACATATGGGACTGTTCCTCCCCCACCCCCATACCCTTCTTTCTGTCCTCGGCAGGGACAGGTGCTGGGATTAGCATAGTAAAACCCTTTGGTGTTGTGGAGGGAGGGAGAGGGGAGAAGCCACATTGATATCTCGCACTGAAGGGATCTCTTTCACAAGGGTGTATGCACCCGTATCGTTTAACGTCTCTCCCTCCCTCTGCACTTGAAGAGAGCAGGGACAGCTGCCGGAACCGGGGCTGGTGGGGGGAGCCAGGCCCAGGGATGGCCCCCATCACCCCAGCCTTGGGCTGGCAGGTTGACCCCCTCAGCTGTTCCAGCCAAACTGGGGGTGGGGGGGATTAACTCTGCTACAGGGGCAGCGAGCAGTGGGGAGAAGGGGGCAAGGCTGGACAGGGCCAGTTGTTGTGCCCGTTTTAGGAAGCCTGTCCTCCCCGTTCCCAGGGAGGAATTCACTCCCTGACCGACGGGGACAGATGAGGAACAGCCCGGACAGAGGCCAGCAGGCTCACCCCGTCGGCCCTGCATGCCGGATGCGTTACCAGACACCCAAGAGCCTGCTACTGATTCTTAGAAGACACACCGTGGCCGGGGGGACCGGGGGGACCCAACCTCCCATAGCTAATTGCATGAGGTTTCACCCATCGCTACACCAAACTGCACCAGGTCGACGCCGGCCCAAACGCACACTCCCAAACAGTTAACAGCCCAAACCCACCAACTATTCCCGCTGTTCTCCAAAGGGCAGCAGTGTTAAAACCCCTCCCTCCAAAGTTTCAAAAACGAGGATCTTACAGTGGTCAAACCCAAGAAGGGCTATCCAAATTTACCCTGCCTCCACTTTAAATGCATATGGTGAGTTTTTTTGCATTTCTAATCTTTAGTTTTTCTGTAGTGCTGCTGCGCACCACTAAACAGCTACCTCAGCCTAGCTCTGGGGTAGCTGCCTTTCCGCCGTTACTGATAATTTCCTCCCCCTCAGAAAGAGTTAAACTTAAGATTTTTTTTTTCCCAAGATGTTAAATACGTGGATCATTATCTAGCACAATTTGCATACACAGCACTTTGTAATTTAGGTAAGGGGTACCTAATCTGCAGCTCTCTGACCCACCCAGCCCAGCAGGACAGCTCTTGGCTTGTCCTCTGCTCCCACTGCCCTTTCCTTCTGAGATGCCTCGGAAAAGGACAGCTACGAGCTGGCTGAGTGGTTACGGCAGCTGCCACCCACTCTTATCATCTTTCCTAGGGCAACGGAGCTGCTTCTTCCTTACGAAAGGAGCATGGCCGATTTGGGGAGTATAAAGCATGACATTTTCTACTTCTAAAAAAAAAAATAAAAACTTTCTATAGCCATTGTTTCTGTGTGAAGATTTGCACAGAGAAAGAAATTAATTGCCCATAAATGGGAAAGCAGCTATGCTTCTAGAGCTCTTCACTGGGGAAAAATGATGAGGCTCCCACAATGAACTTCCATCTCGTTTGGCCTTTGACTAGTTTATTTTGCCCCAGACCCTGACCAGCTTTCTGGAGCTCATGCCTCCTCCTCCTCACCTTCAGAGGGCTGTTCGGCTGCCTCTCAGCACTCTTCCTGCAAGCCCCACTTTGGGGCACAGATAGTATCTGGTTTCCTCTGACAGCCAATACTTTTTTTTTTCCCTTCTCCTTTCTGTAACTACATGTTCAATAGGTGCCTGCCCTTCATTCTTTCGCGTAGCTCGTTACTATGCACTCAGGCAATTTAGTATCTCCAATAACATCTTTTTATGAAAAGGCATTAATTTATAAAAAAACCAAAATCTTTTCCACAGCCTGTTTGTGCTACTCCATATTACTGCCTCAGGTTTTAAAACCAAATCCCTAAGTTAAAAAAACCTTACATTTATTTCACAGTCCAATTCTTATTTCCAACCAGGCCTCAGGGGAATAAAAAGTTTCCAAATCCTAGTGCAGATATCTTACTAGCTATAAATAACCATCAAATAAATGGGCAAAACAAAACAAGGAGGAGGAGCAGGGAGCATCACCCAAGCTCCTCTGTTGTTTTAACTACAGATCCAGATAGAACTGCCATACTTTAAAGTTTTTCATGCAGATTTAAGTACTCTGCCTTAACCAGCATTAAGATACTTGGGTGACACTTCGGTAACAAAGCATCATGCCTCCTCTGTCCCACAGAAAATTAAATGACAAAAACTAGTTTTAAACTTGTATGTGCCAAGATGGATAGAGCAGGACTTTATTGACCAGTAATCAACTACTGAATTTTACGCAAGGCTGTCCATAATGGCTGGTTTACTACTACTGCACATTGACTTGCAACAAATATTAATCAAATATAAGATGGCGCTGCACTCCATAATTTTATTTTGAGACAAAGGCCCAACTACCTTACCATATAACCTGCTATGCATGTGCATTTCCAGTAACACAAGTTAGGTAACTTATAAAATCGTAGCCTTGTTCCTGCAAATGCTTACGCATATGAATAGTTTTAAAATTACGTAAATATTAATACTGGAAAAGCCCTCCTGACAGACAGAATGAGATCAATTGCTATCATACAACGTCATCTAATCTTTTCATAAAATTCATCAAGCTACATCATAGAACTGGGTTTTGCAGCTATACTACCCCAGCCAAAAGGCTGCTCTAGAACATCACTCCCCAGCAGCTGGGATCTGTGTTCATCTCCAGCTTAATGTTATTCCTGAGCAATTTCTGTTTGTTCTTTGTTCATATGCCAGTACCGTCCTCTGGCTTAACCGTATTTTCTCTTTCCCTTACAATTAACCTCCCTGATGTATCCCCTCTCTACCCATCTAACCAAGCAGCTGTTCCAGCCTTCTCACATGACAGGCTTGCTATTCCCCAACCTCTAGAAGCCCCTTCTTGCATCTGATCTAGCCTGTGCTCATATTTATTTTTTTTAAGACATTACCCAGAGCAACATGGTTAGCTCCTAATCCATTTCAGAATTCCAGCACTAAACTGCATCTTCGCTAGCCTCATTAGTACCTTCCTCTGTAGCACCACATCAGATGCTGTAAGACCCATCTACAGTAAGACACATCATCCCATTAAGAAAAATGCATATCAAGTTAAGAAAATTGGCTATCTTGAAGATAGATAGGCTGATATGGCACAATCCTATTCTGATGGATTTGTGTTGCCTTTTATCTCATTTTTCATTGGTGTCCAAGCCTTTAATTACTATTTTTGTCTCAGACTTTGCATACAGCCGAGGTTGGACCAACAGGTCTGTATTTATTCAGATCATCCCCCACCGTCAATAGGGCTATTACGCTTCATGTTCTCCAAATATCTGACAGCACTCCTGATTTGATAGATTAAAACTTGTATCAGATCTGCAACTTCATGAACCGGTTCTTTCATTTTCAGGAACAGGTATGACTGTTCCTGAGGCAACCCCACTTCCCACCCCAGCCTGCATTCCCTAGGGTCTTTGAAAAGTCCCATGTGGTGGCTTCTACAGTAGGTTCATGCCCATTATCCATCCTGCCTTTGCTCCCACAATCAACTCTACCTCCAACAAGAACAAAAGGTTTGCTCGATTTTGTGATCACAACAAGAGTATCCTCATTAACTACGCTATCCTCAACACTAATCGGCCCCACATCTTCCCTTCTCCTGATTGTATTTTGAGAAATTGTCACCCATTTTCTTAGTAACATTTGCAAGGTTGGCAGTTCTCACTTTATCCCTATAGTTTCTGACTTTAAAGGCACAGCAGTCTCTGCTGGTAAGTCCTTTTTCCATCCCTTGTAAAGTCTCTTTTTGTACATAATAGCCTTTATAAGGTGACTATACCTCCAGTTAGGGTGAAGTTTCTTCTTATGAGCTTTTACTCCTTTACTTGTATCATCAAGAATTTGTATCCAAAGTACGTCTAACAAAAAAAAAACCAAACCCAAACCACACACCTCTACATTCAAGTCTGAGTTTTCAATCCAGTTCACTGACTTCATTAAATATTTTGCTTCATGTATCAAAGCTTGTATCATGATCACCCCATCCAAAAGTGGGGACATGAAGGCTTCTAAACAGCTTTTTTTCCTGTAATAGTCATAGCACCAATAATTCACTCACTGTCTCAACAACAGGTGATGATGCTACAGTGACAAAATCTTTTGACCCTATTATTGTTAGCAGAATTTGTTCTCCAAGCTGTATCTGAGAAATTACGTTTCTCATACTAATATTTATCTCTCTAGTAGTAGTGGGAATGATATCATTTCAGAGCCTCAAGTTTGTATCCGAATCCAGTCCTATGAGGGATTACAGCAGACCCACAATACTCCCTCTGGGACCTCTTTTACCAATCTTGCCCACAGCAATTTTGACCAGAAACAGATCCCGCATTATCAGTATTACTCTTCTTTCTTCTTTACAGTCTACTGCATACAGTACAGCCTATCACCTTTTACATCTACCCTATCTGAACCACACATAATCTTGAATGCATGTTAAAGCCATGATTACTATTCCTGCAGATTGATATTATCCCTATAATATCCAGTATCACGTTCTGCACCAGTAGCTCTGGTTCCTCTACTTGTTATTTCTAATGCCAGGAGCATGAAAAAAACCCTGATGTTTGTGCATTTACCAATCACACAGCTCCCAGCTCCCTCAAATAAGAGTATCACCCCTCTAGTTACTGCTGAATTTTATTATTCTTTTTTATAACATTGAATTTTATTGTTTTCCATCTCCTATTTACCCATCGCTTTGCCTAGAGATACTGTTTTACATGCTACTGTAGCAGCATTTGCCTGATTTTCCTCTTTCTGAGTACTAAGCAAGGCATGGAGATTACACAAGTTTTTCCCAACATTCTCAAAACCCAGTATTTTGCTTCACATGCACTGCTCTCTTCGATACCTGCAGACTGAGGAGCATCTTTGCAAAAATGCAAGACCACAGCCCTTGGCTTTGCTTTGCCTGCTTTCTTCAGACTGCTTATAGCAAGCATGCTAAGTCACAATTACAGGTATAGCTATAAGAACATAAACTAGCCATAGTCTCCCTATGCTTGAAGTGCATCCATGGTAGTTCCAGACATTTTCCATGTACATTTTTAAAAAAAAAATGCTAAAAACTGTTGTACTGTGGGGACACAACTATACAGCATGGAGTCTGAAATACTTCCATGCTCAAACAGTCATTACACCACATTGATCTTTACTAAGGAAATTACACCAACAGTTTCATTTTATAAACTGAATTTATAAAATCTTTAGTACAATTCTCTGTTCTCCAGACAAATTAATCCAAGCCTTATCTAGTTACTCCCACTAAAGAGCTCTTACCTCCGCTGATTCTAACTCTTCATCGCTAGAAGCCTGGCTGATGCTCTTCCTCTCACCCACCAAAAATGGCATCTTTAACAATTAGCCAATCACTACATCTGCTAAACTGGGTCATCAGGGATCTGATGAGCAGCTTACAATATGTCTCTGCTTTTTAAAGACTGATGTAAATGTAGGAAACATGCCAGCAAGCAAGGATGCATTTTCTGGCTGGGTATGTACTGATTTCCATAGCAGCTAAATAGATCAAGTGGCTCAGCCAGCTCGTACCAGTGTTAGACAAACAGCACACGGTACAAAGATTACAGCTTTAGAGCTGCAAGAGATTCTCATTTTGCACCAAAGCAAGTCCCATGTCCTGAGCATGAGGGTGGCTTTCACTCACTCCAGGTGAGAATTTGTACTGGAAAGTCATCATTCCTCTATAGGGCTACATTTTCTGGGCTGTATTGCTTGTTTGGTTTCAATAGGTATAACATCTTTCAAAAAGCTGCATGATTTTTTTTCTTCCCAGTTTTGATATAACCAACAACTAGAAAAATTGGTCTAGTTGTTATTTTGACCCTGCAATCATTAGAGATTCAAGTGGGGAGGACATAAATGCAGGCAGAGCATGCACAAGAAAGCTCAATGTTCTGAAATGGCAAGCAGAAGCAAAGCTGATGACAAATTGGTGACTGCATAAACTGTTTTTCCTCACATTTCAGAAACGTGGCAGTTTTACATAGGTGTCCTGATATTAACAGCAAGAAGATCTGGTGGTGGGTCAGCTATGCAGGAGAGCAAATAATTCAGTACGAAGCCAGCGTGTTCTTTGTGAGTGAAACATGTTAAGCATGCAAATGCTGAAGATCAGGAACGAGATGCATTAAGCAGAAATGGAACCAGCAGTTCTGGGGGATGTGGAGTAGCAGCAGAAGCAAACGAAAGCATGTTGGATTAGCGTAATAAGCACATCACAGGAAAGAATTTGAATGCATTGGTAAAGCCATAGGAACCACTGCTTGCCTGAACCCGGTCTGATTAGTTAGCGCTACTGATTCCTTGTGTTCATTAGGATTAATGTTCCTAAAACACATTAGCACAAATGAAATTACCAAAAATACACTTGGAATCCAGGGAAACTAAAATCCCTTTGGCAAAAGGCCTAAGAAGCCCAAAGCTAGAGAAAGCAGCAAATAGCAGGTTACAGGTAGCAGAGAAGATAGCCCCATCACACTCACTGCTTCTGCCAAGGAAATACCTCAGGTAGACAGTGGAACTTCAGTCACTACACACTGCAGTTTGCATGGATAAAAGTAATGATTTCAAGAAAATTTAAGAGAGAAAAATACCAAAGACAATATTTAATAAAATGGAAGCTCTGAACTAGCTCCTGGTCATGTCCTTTCCCCTCAAAGTGCTGGAGATCTCCCTTTTCAACCTTCTGTGACATATTCTCCATTTGCAAGGCAATTTACTTAAGAGTGATGGAGTTTGTTTGCATTTGCTTCTACCGCTTTAAACACTCCCCAACCAAGCTCTATAGTCCTGAAACTGATTTAAAGTGGCTTTACAGCCAGGCACCATGCACAATCTAAACTATGGACATAAGATACTTGCATCCTGTTACCACCCTCAGCTCTTCCCTGCATCATCTACGCATAGCTATTAAATATTAATGGTTTGTCTAGACTGGAAAACGAGCACAGTTTTAAAACACAATTACAAATACAGACCATAAAAGGACAGGTCAGAATTAATTATTTCTTAAGTACCACTTATTTTCAAAGCCTCAACAAAATCTGCTTTAGGGAAGGATATGGAAAATGGAGGCAGAGCAAGGATACCACATCAGTCTGCTAAAGCAGCATATTGCAAGACCTTTGTTTGCTGGACAACTGGCTTTTTTTTGTTTTGTTGAGCTTTCTTACAGCCATCCAGTAGAACAGTAGCATTAGCAAACTCCAGAAACCTACAGACCAAAACAGGACTCATGAAATCACAAACCTGGATCTTTCTCAACCAGAAACCAGGCTCTCTGAGTACTCTGATCTACACAGTCACGGCTGTCAAGAGAGACAAAGGCTCTTGGTGAAATTGCAGGAGAGTAAAGACTCTTGATCCTGAAGTTAGATCTGTGTAGGCAGAGTTTTCTTGAAGTTGGAAGTACGGATGCTGCCCACACAACTTCAGCTGCTAGACACGGACTCGGAGTCAATTCAGGCAAAACTCAGTTTGCCCAAAGTCTGTCTCTGAAATTATTACAAAGGAAAAGTGTAAGGCAGTGACGAACACTCATCTAAAGTTTGACAAATCCTCTGTCAAAAGACTGTGCTCCCGGAACCAAAGTTTTATGCACGACGCTAGCTAACAAGCTGGCTCCCAGGAAGGCAGCTTTAACAGAAAGATAACTCACAAAAATACATTAGTGATTAAGTTGCAAAATAAAGCTGGCAGCAGCCTGGATATATCAGCAGCATATAGAAGACACGACTTCAACTTTCATTTCTACCCCAACCCATCACTTTACACGCATTACAAAACAGGTTTTCTATCTTGAGAAAACTCCAGCACACCTGAGTATAACACGCGACAAGTCCAAAAGGAGCTTCTAAAACCAGACAGGCTCCATCGCTTTAGTTATTACCAGTATAAAGGGGGAAAAGAAAGTATACACAGATGTTCCAGAAAAAAATATCAATGTGCTGGGCCTGGGCCTCCTTTCAAGGAGAACTCTAAGTGCTTGGCACCGCTTCAGGAAGAAAATAAGTGTACTTTTGGGCTAAGCCATTTGGCAAAGAAGGTGACTGTAGCACAACTTTCTTTTGGGATCACTTGTATATGCGCTGGTAATGCTACATGTCCATCAAAATGCTTTTTGCCTGTTACATGAGAAACAAAAAGGTGTCCAGATGCAGAATTTCAACATCAAAGAAGAGAAGGAGTTTTCTCTTGATAGTTTAGACGTTACACGACAGCCACACTGCCTTTCTATATTCCTTTGGGGGCAGTGGATGAAGGGGAAACAAAAAGAATAGAGTGGAGGCAGTTTTCCTTCGCTACAGAGGCTGCTAGATCTATCAGCTAGCTCCAGAACGTCAGTCAGAGAAAAGCTTTGCCCGTTTTGTCTCTCATACTCCCACCTGGTTTTTCACTTAACGAGCAGCAACAGTTCAATTAGCTGATCCTTAAGGGGACAACGGGGAGATCCAAAAAAGAAAGACTTGACACTTCCACAAAATACAGCAGCTTAAGCCTGAGCATTTCTCCAGATCTATGCTAAGCCTACAAAAATTAAGGTTAATTCCTTAATTAAAGAACTATCTTCCTAAGAATAAATATTATTAAAAGTCACCAGATGGGAGTATCGGAGATACTCTCACCAAGTATTTTTAATCGAATGAATCACAAGCTGGGGCTGACCGCACAGGCGATTTCCCCTATAGTGTAAGTACAGTTACGCTGTTATCTCAGCCCCACCAGCGAGTCGTCGCATGGCAGCCGTGGGGCCATTGGTGACGCCACGCGCATTCCCAGTCCCTGGGAAACGGTCGCAGGATAAACCACTTTCGCTGAGGGTTTGAGCTAACATGTTTTACCTCGGCTTTGCCTGGGGTGAAGGGAGCACATGATCAACTATCACACAGCATTTCAGTACGTGGATGTCTTACTCATCTAGCTGAGCACTCTTGCTCCCTAATGGAGATGGTTTTGGTGTGGATTTTCCTCTCCACCTCGCCTCCTGGCTTATCAAATTGCTTCCACATGACAAACTAAAATAGAAAAAGGTACTTGTTCCAAGTTAAAGAATGTCCACACAATAAATTATGCTAGTATCAACTTAAATTTATCCCTACATTAGAGCGGTATAGCTTCCCAGCTACACAAACAAAAGCAGAATTTGGGGGAAAGGTTTTCTCGGGCAGCGTTTTGTTCTTTTGACACAGGCACAAAGGCATTCCCTGCCCAACTTTGTTCAACCAGAATAGCAGAGCAGCTGCCCACACACTGTAACTGTGCAAGCAAGAGACAAAACATGTCAAAAATATTAAACTATACTCTTAATTGAATGGAAGTAAAAGAGAAACAAACAGGCAGCACAGTCTATGTGAGATAGCTGGGTCTGAGACTGCATTACTGGCAGGAACTGAGGAACTGGAGAACATGCAGGCAGGACCTTTAACTGCCGCAACAGCAGGTCACCAAATAAATCTCAGGAAATAATTTGGAAACAGTTCCAGTGTGGCAGCATACAGAATACGACACCTTCATCATAAATCTGCAAAGACAATTTTATTATAGAAGAATTACATCTGTCCATTAGTTTCTGTAGGCCCCAGTTCAAAATTTTGCTCGACTGCTAAACTTCAGCTGATGAATCCCACTTTTCCCCCATTCCCATTTAAAAAAAAGAAATCCCAGACTCAGGCAGCTCGAAAGAGATTCAAGAGCAAAATACCAGAGTGCTGTAGTTAAGAGTTCAGTGCATTTGCTGAGTGCACAGAAAGGATCCAGAAATAGCACGCAAAGCTGAGGTTTGGCAAGAACGACGCAGTTTACCCTGGAAGAGGAAAGTCAGACACGCTAAATGAATGGTGACAGCAGCAAGTCATGCTTTAATGTAGGGAGTGACACCAGGGACTACTTTTATGGGGGCACAGGTGCTACTTATTGCTGTGTCCCTCCTCCGGTGGTTTTAGTGGAGAAGGAGAAGACTGTGGTGGAGAACAGAAGAGGTACGTTGAGGCTATGCCAGCTCTTAGGCAAGAAGTAGTCTTCACATCGCTTTCTGCCTCAGACTAAGACAAAAACAGTAAAAGGCAGCAAACACCTAGATGTTGTTTGGTTGTTTTTTCTTTGAAACCTATCTATTTCTGAGAAAGCAAGAGAGATCAGAATTCTGGAAATCTTTTTGTTCTCACAAAGTCCCAAGATGTGGGCACAGAGGTCTGCTACGGGCACATAAGCTAACTGTTACCCACACTTCTCCCCAAGAGCCAAGAGGACAGAATAAAGCCTGACATGGCTCAGTCCAAAAGCCTTTCCTGTGGGCTAGCTTCAACTCCTAGCAAGTTCTAAAACAAGCCACAGCAGCTGAAATACTTGGACAACAACCACCGACGGCTTTCTCCAGTTGCACCATCTGCACAGTCAAGATACCTGCTCTTTTCAGCAGCTTTCTGTGACCTCTACAAAAAAATTCACACACGTTCATTCACCCCAATTTGCCACTATCCGCATCCTCTGTCCCAAAACCAGCAAGCCATAAGATGGTTTCCTGGCTCCTATGAAAACTCTTATCTCTGTTTTCTGCCACTATCAAGAAATCTCCACCAAAGACATGGCTCATGTTCTCTGCACACTTCTCCAGTTACTCTGCAGTGGGGCTACTCTCACTTCGAGGTAACAGGACTACCAACACAAAAATTAACTGCAACCCCTCTGCATTATCAGCTTGGATATTGGCAGCACTCGGACTTCAGCCTCTACGGCTTTACAGGTGTGTTAGCATGAATTTAAAAGAACCACTTATCTCAGGCTAGAGATTTATGTGTAGGCCAGAGTTAAAGTAGGGCGACACTTAAGCTGCATCTCAAGCTCGCATTATAATGAAGCAAAAGCTGCAACTTCAAGCTCTGAAGGGACACAGCAGGCAAACCTCCTGCAACTGCTCTGAATTAGACAGCTTCTGAGAAACTTGTATGAATCTTGAAAATCTAATATGGCTCGACAGCCTGCAACTGAACTGCTTTAGCAGGCAAGTCAAGCTGCAGCATCCTCTTTCATATACACTACCAGGTCCTCAGTACGGTGCTGGGAATGAGACCCTTTTCTACAGCAGAGGAACATGGTAGATGCACAAACCCTGCAGGAAGCAAACTTCAGAATGGCAGATTGCCGAAGGCATCTCTGGGCAAAATGAAGAAAAACCATCACTGCTGCCCAACTGCCCCAGATCGTTTGCCACAGAACAGGAAAACACATAAATGCCATCAAGATGAGAACAAATAAAATGACAGCCACATTAAAAAAAAAAAAAAAAACAAACACATTTTCTGCACATTCTGTTCCTGACTTACCTTCTTCACAATTATGGGACAGATCTAATAACAGCCCCTAGAAATCCAGCTGTCACATTTTGATAGTTCACTGATTGCCCACAGAGATCTAATTACCTCAGCCAGTCCACATGCCTAAATCCTCACGTGGGCACAGCCATTCCTCAGCCTCGCCCTGCCAGAGGTCTGGAGAGTGGAAGCAAGAGCAACGCTAGGATGATCAGATGGTTTTTGGAGCCACCAAGGTCAAAGTATAGGGACAAGAAGAAGGGAAGCAGCTGCTCTACAGCTAGATACGACAGAATGCTTAAAAACCTAGAAAAATAATTAAACGAACTAATGAGCCATAGTTGGCAAAGGAACCACAGGTCAAGGAAGATACAATTCCTCAGTGGTGGGAGAGGTGAAGAAGAGGAGAAGCTCTCCCATGTCAGGGCAGAGAGGGACCAAGTTAGCAGCTCCATAGCAGAGCTGTGACAGGGAGGGTAGAGAGAAAGGGACATAGCAAGAGAAGAGGCAATTTATTCTGGAGTTTCAGGGCTGGAATAAGCAATAGAGGATGAACAAAAGGGAATGTCTGTGGTGGAGCCGAACAGGATCTCCCAGTAGCGGGATGGCAATGCCATGCCACAGGGTTTGTTTTCTTATTGGGTTTGTTTGTTTTAGAAGGAAGTTAATAGAAAAACACCAGCAGCTTAAAATGCTCCAAGCATACAGCCTGCCACTCCTCCTGGTTATGACAAAAATTCCCGCCCTGTAATAAGAAGGGCTTCTTGGGATCCAGCAGCCCTCCGACTCTTCACCCCCCATTGGGGGGCAGAGGGGGTTCCCATATCAGCGGCTCAGCAGCATGGAGCTCCCTGTGCTGGCACCGGCCGCCTGCCCAATTCAGACCTGTAATCTCCCTCGACTTTGATTTAATGCAGCAATTACTGGTAATGTGGTTTGAAGGAGATAAATGCCCAGTACAGGGCTGGCTGGCACTGACGCTCATTCCGCTCATGATGCGAGAACAGTTTTAATTAAAATCCCCTTTATGATAAAGGAGCTGCTTGACTGGATGTTTCTGTGCAGCCCTGATACGGAGCCTCCTCCAAAGCGGATTAGAAATCAAAGTTTCCCCCTTCTTGCTACTGGCAACACACAAAAATAGGGAACACAGTCACCATGTCACCCCTCTGCAATTTCCTTAACCCTAGAACTGCTGGGAAAATACCCATGTATGCTTAAAAGCAATTGCCACCTCTTGTCGTGGCTCTAAGTGTTTTCCAAAAACTAAGTACCAGGGCTGCTTTAATTAGAATAAACACATCAAGAGAGCTCATCCTCTATGATTCAAAAATGGTTTCCCCTCTATCTAGTTTAAAAGGGAATCAGCTTGGCTACTTCTATGGCAGACATTCCTACTGCCTGTGTTCTGGCAAGGAGGGAAATCAGACCTGCAGTGCTCTGGCAAGATGGTAGCAAGTTGGGATCTGGCTGAAAGGCTGGAAAAGCAGAAGCCTCTGCTGGGTGAGGCAGAGCAGCATGGACAGGGAAGAAGAAAGGAGCAGCACTGCAAGATAAAGGCATAAAATTTGGCAGAGCAGTCAGGATCCCAGCACAGACATGTTCCAGAAATAATCTGTCAGCTCTTGATTGAGTTACAGCAAACGTAGGTACAATTTTGGGTTGGTTTTCTTCTTTACAGTATAGGAAATACCACAGATGAATACATTAAGCACAGCTAGTTTCTATTATTGCAAGTGCCAGGAGCAGATTGTCACAGTGAGAAATTGGACTTGTGCATTACACAGAAAAGGCAGCACTCGGTCTGGAGGCCTGCAAACAGTGCAATGTGAAGATAAAGAGCCTCAAGTCTGAATGCACATTATTCCTCTCCTTAAGCCACCAAACACACGTAAACATAAAAAGGCTGATTTAAGCAGCTGAATTTCTCCATGACCTTCAGAATATATCTGTGGACCATGGGACTGTCCAAGCCTTCTCCTGGGACACCCCACCCCACACCCCACCCCCCCTTTTCAGAGTCTTTGCCTCATCAGCCTAGGAGTACTCCATATTCCCCCAAATTGTCTTCTCCCCTAAAGCCCTCAATGCCAGTCAATGGGATTCTGCTCTGAAAAAACTTTTATTTCAAATTTCTTTCTTATTTTAAAGTGGCTCTCATGTTCCACAATTCCCCACCCCCTTTAGACAGCATAATATCAAACAACAGATTAAAAAAAAATAAAAAAAAAATCCTGAACAGAAGCAGGAGGGATTTGGCACAACAAATCGCTGACTCCACGGGAGTCTGAAGCAGCAGACACCAGACCACCAAAGGCTGATGTGGCACCACTGTAATGGTAAGACCAGCCTTCAGGAGCACCTTGCTCCTCAACAGGATGAACAAAGGCTAAAAACACCAGGTCAGAGCCGGCAATATGAAGATTTAATGCAGTTTTGCTGGTCCACAAGGGAAAAAAAACAAAACCAAAAAAGGCCTGGTATAATTAACAAGATTAAAGGGGGATTTAGGATCAGGACAGAAAAGCAACGGGCCAGATTGATCCTTACAGGATTAAAGCTGGAATCCTACTAAGAGTCCAGTGGTTGAGAGATCAACGCAATGTAATGGGATTAAATCAACATCAGCTTTTGTTTTTACACAACTGAACCCCCAAGCGCTTGTGCTTTTACCGCTTTGGATAAGCGTCAGGAAAGTTGACTGGTACCTACAGACAACTGGTGTGCAGGTTGGCCAGGCACTTCTCCCTTCAGCCCTCTCACGGCAGAAGAGCAGTAGATACTGCTGCTTTCAGAAACAAAGGACAAAAAAAAAAGTGGTTTATAACAAATTGTCCAAAGAGCCAAGAAAGTTAAGGATTTATCGAAGTCTGTTCTGGTCAGCTCCAAATTAACTGGTATCAAGTGTATTGGGATCACCTCAGGACTGACGTATGGGAAAGCCAGAAGGACAGTCCCAGCTGCATTCAGACATGCTGCTGACAGGCAATTGGATTTTGATATTGTCTCTTGCCAGCAAGGAACAAAGGACGCAGTATACTCTGCAGAACATATCAGCAAACACATTTAAGACAAATTGTCGCATGTCCCCATTGCACAACAACATTCAAGAATTACAAAAGTGAGAAAAGCCTCTTTCAGCATATATCATTTGCATTACAGCTGGTGCAACACATGCAGGCCAGCTGCACCTCTATTCCCCTGCCCAAGTTTCCAATGCTTGCCGGTAATTTGAGTTGGTAGCTGGGGGGAGGGAAAGAGGGAAACAGGACAAGGCACTCGGTTCTTTCTAGATATGTATACTATTTTTAAAGTTTTTATTCTTGTAGGAGAGAAAAACATGCATGTTTAAATGAGAGAGTATCCATCACCACCCTGCTCGGCTGAAGAGGGAAGGGGTGTTTATTGCACACCTGTTCGCAACAGCTAAACAGCTGCGTTGGAGAGCAACACTCCCCATGCAAGGAAAAAGCATTAAAGCATCTTGTATTTCTACAGCACTCTGAGTCCTAAAAGTGTTTAAAAACAGCAGTTACACATACACACCAGCAAAGCTTTTGCTGCAGAAGAAAAATTTCCCCAACGCTAAAATTTTAAAATGCAGATACCACCCATTTCTTAAAAGATGCCACAATCAATAGCCTCACCTATGCTGAATGTGCTTCTCCTTTTCAGCTGGTTGGACCAAAAAAAGTAATCGGTACTCACTACTCCTCCTCACTCAAGCAGCAGCCAAAAATCTCAGTCTAATAAATTGGGGGGGGGGAAGGAGAGAATATCAGAAGCTACTGCTGGATCCAACGGGCCTGTGAGCAAAGCTGCTCTGCAGCATTACTAAGAGAGTCCTGATGGAGCTATGTACTCCACTTATGCTGCCAAACAGGCTTTGCCACCTTCCCAAGAGATGCTTCGTCTTTACTCAGATGCTTCGTCTTTACTCAGAAGGGTTCTCCATCAAAAAGGTAGGGCATGGATGCAAGCAGACATCACTGTAGTGATTGAGGGTGGGATGAAAAAAGAGGCCATTACAGCAGAAACGGAAAGTTGAAAAATAGCAACAGGCAGATAGCACTGCACATTTTCTATTTTCTAGCCACATATACATATTTGAATTTCAGCACTTTTCTGCATTTAAACTTTGTTTCAACACTAGATGGTTTATAAATTACAAAAAAGTACAGAGGAGTGTTCCAGGATCATCCTATGCCAGCTACTTAAAGCACAATGAATAATAATCCCTAAGAATATCTAAAAAAATTGTCATCTCGTCAAAATATTTTCATTTCATCCTTGCCTTAATGTCCAAGATTCAATTACAGCATTGTGTGGGGGACAGCATTTTTCATTCGAGGCAGGAGAAAAACTAACTGCCTTTGCCCTGGATTCAGCTACAGACCCAAGAACCATCTGGTAAAAAATCAGCCAGAGCATTGCGCAGGCAGTATATTAGTCATGAGACGTAGGACTCCGAGAACAATGAAACCTAAATTTAAGGGACAGATGAGGGAAACTTAATTACTTGTTTAAGCTTCTTCACAGCTTTGAGGAATGTTTAACACTTTCAGCAAAAGAATTTAGCACCAGAGGGCACAAAGCACATCCTCGATTGATTTCTTAATTCTCTGCAAGCCCGTTTTCATTTCCAGCATGGAACTATCTGCACTGGTCCATCAGCACAGCCTGCCTCTCTGATGCATGGCCACAGGATGCGTCGTATCACCTTTGGTATGGAGTACCATCCAGAGCTGCAATACTGCAGATACAGATCGCAGCTCCTCCTCCAAACTGACAATTCCCTGAAGAAAACATTTTGTCTGACCCCACAACCTGACTCAAACTCGTGCAGTACCCAGTAGCCCTCGCTGAAGGACAAAGGGTTCTCTTCCAGCTAATCGCACAAGCCATCCAATTATACTTTTGGTGAAGTATGCACACATTTGCAGCTGATACCCTAGTGACTGCTTAGAGCTGTGGCAAAAAAGCCGTCCAAATTCAGATCCACTTAAAGACCTTTCCTATACTATTGCTGTACCCTTGGGAGTTAGGACAAGGGTAGAGTTCTGGCACTGCTGGAATTAAGATTTGCAAATAAGCACCATGGGAAGTGGAGGAAACACAGATGTTCAATCTCAAATCGCTATTATCTGCACTCTTCCTCAAGCTTTCAGCTGGAAACCAGGAAGGCTGAGGTTTATTCTCTTCTTATTCTCTTACAGTTTATTCTCTTCCTCCCAAGATAAACAGGCTGTTTAGTGAAAAACTAACTTAAACAGGACCCGGTCCCTGTCAGTCTCCCAAGACTTGGACAGGCTTACAGCAAACAGAGTCCCCTGTGCTCATCGCTGTTTGGACAGATGGGAATAGAGCAGACAGGCAGAAGAGCCGCTGGAGAAATTCACACCGACTCAGCTAGCCTACATCCCTCCAATTCTTTTGTTTAGCCTCATCAGGGAAGGAAATTCCTGAACGTGATGGCAATGTGCTGGGCACTGATTTTACCTGGTTTTATATTAATCAAATGTAACCTACAGTATAGATCATCCTGATCCCAAATTTCCCTTCTCTGAAGCCAGTACCTTAATTTGAAATGCCTTCTCTTTTTGAACTGCACTGGGCTTTCTTGGCTCAGTAGTGACCTCGGCATCTTCCAGGATCACAGGCTTGCAGGAACACAGAACTGGAAAAGATCACCTGGATTATCAGCTCTAGTCCTCTAATAACACAGGTGGTCACATTATATAATCTCTTTCATAAACTCTTCTTTCTCCTTTTCCCAAATCTCCAAAGCCTGTATAAAACCCTAGATGCAAATAGATCAAGTCGCTTTGTCACGCTAACCCCCAGGGGAACAAATGCAGACATCCCCAAAACAGCTGTGCATGGAGCAGCTCAGGTGTGGAAGCAGTATAATCACACTCATGAGGTGCTGCACCAAAACTAATAAAACTTATCGAGCAGCAGAACTCATCTCAGTTGCAGTGCTGGACAAACGCAACCATATTACTTCTGGATTCAAGCCCTACATATGCATGCCGCACTATGGCACCACAGGGACTTGCAGGCTGGGGAATCAGCGTACAGGTTACTAGCTCGGGGATCTTTGCATGAGCTCCATTTTATGATTTTCCAGGGCTTTCCTGCTCCGCAGCAAGAATCCAAAAATCGGTGTTTATATTAACATGAAGTGCCTTTTACCATATTCACAGAAATTCACCCAGACGTGACCTCTAACATGCATTCAGGAAAACCTTCCTGCACCCTCACAGCCACAGCCTTCCAGAGGCTACCACATCTTAACCTCTCTCTCTTAGTGTTGACCACACCGTGCGTGCACCTTTTGCACACAGCAACTGCACGCTCTCCATCCCATCAGCACTTCGGTTGATGGCTGATGTGCTTATTTGCCATTCCTACCAAACAGGTTCCAGCCAAAGATCTACAGGCACAGCCAGACCTCCCCAGCAATAGCTGCCCCAGGCTTGGCACCAGAACAAAGCAGGGCGTCCATTCTCCCTGGATAGCCACTTGCTTTGCTGCTATCAAACACATGCTTTGAAAACCATGCCATAATGACCATACTTTTCACTGACAGTAGCTACCTCTCGTGAAAACAAACAAAAAAGCCTAACCCACCAAACAAATAATAGAAACACGTGGCATGAGGAAGAGCACTGTTGCTAAGACCCAAGTTTGGTAGCAGAGTTGAGTTTCCAATTCCTTGGTGGTAAAGCTGATGAACTCAGAGCCTAGAGGGAAAAATTATTCCAGTGAATGCAAAGAGACTTTTAAGTGACAAAAAGGCAAGTAAAAGGCAGGTCAGGAAGAAAACCAACAAAAAACATTTCAAAATGAGCTTGGCAAGCTTACTAGAAATATTCTTGCTTGTATGGTATATAATTAGTAGGTCTAGGTAAGATCTTCACTTTCACAGGGCTCTAGAGAAAGAAATCATTTCTAGTTGCAGTAGGCAGCCAGCCCTCTCACAAACACTCAGCATGTACTCTGTACATGGCTGCGAGAAATGAGGAAATTATCTGTACCCACTATTATCTGAGATCAGAGTGATGAATCCAGTGCTTTCCTACCAGAAGCCTAGCAACAGCATGGACCTCTCCTACCTTGGTCCCTTCTGCCTTTGATAGTTTCAGCTGCCTTTGAGCACCGGAGAAGGTTGGTTGATAAATTGCTTGCTAGGGCTGCTGCCCCTTCCTTTCAACCTTTCTTGTAACAACAGACCTCCAACAAGGCAACATTCATACGTGCAACTCTCAGAACACATCATGCTCTTTAGAAAATACTTGGAATGAAATGACTCTAGATTTTATCTTATGACTCACAGTACACAAAGATTCATCTGCTCATAAATGAAAAAATAGGGTTTTCTTATCCAGAAAAGGGTTGAACACTTTTCCCACACTCAAACCACTCTGCTCCTGGCTGTCGACAGCAGAACGCCTGCCCCCATGTTGTCAGTACACACGTGCCTCCGAGCAGAGACCCTCTGGCCTTCGTAGCCCAAATTACCCCATATTCCATCCAGAGAACTGATGACTAGGAGCCCTCTTGAGCAATTCAGGAGCCCAGACAGCTGCAAGCAAATGAGGATGAGTGAGAGAAGAGACAAAGGTAAATTTAGATGGTCCCCTATGAACAAAATACTCTTGTCTGCAAAAATAGAACTCCTATATGCACCTCCTATACATAAGGCAAAGTACCCACCTTGAGTTTCAACACTGATGATCAGATGTATGCACTCGAACGGTTTGCAACATCAGAAAAACTACCATACCGTCTCTGCTTCAGAAAGACTTTATACAACTGCATCCTACACAATAAAAATGTTAAGATAAATAGCCCTTCTTGATATTTAATGGCACAGCTAGTCTGCCGCCTTCACATCTCTCATCATGCCAAGCATTAGGTCACCACGACAGGTATTTTAAGTTTCCCAACCCCCAGCTCCCCACAGCCCACAATCCCCTGCAGTCTACAAGGCCCTCATTTAAGAGTATCCTGCAACAAGTTTCACCCGGGGGAATACAGTTCAGCAAGCAGGAATGTCAGTCTGAACCAAGGCTACACCACCACTTCATTTCAGAGACAGCATTATAACCAGGGACTGTGATGTTGCAGGTAGCCTGTACTTTTGGGTTCAGTATCCACACCACATTACAGCTGCAGAGGAAAGCGCGTTCTCCTTTTTATATTTTATTATTTGTCAAATGTGACAGCATCCAATATTGCACAATCTCTTCAAGGAAGATAATTCTGTAACACGCACCACTGAGGGGGGGAAGAAACATTATGGTTGCTGTGGGAACCTTAATTCTGGATTTCAGGACTTGCATATTTAAAACCTCAAATTTAACATTGCATTAAAGTAGCTTCATGCATTAAATTAAGGAATGACTCAGTACAAATCTCCATGCATCTACTGAAGTCCTGACGTTCCAAGGACAAGAGGCATGGAAAGGAAAAAAAACAGTATGGGGTGCAAGGAGGGAACGGGGGAGAACCTGTGAGCAGGGAAGCAAGGAGCCAGCACAGCCAAGGCACAGCAAACTCCACAACAAACCAGATCTGTCACTCAGGGCTCCTTGTTCTCACTGCTAAAGGTTATGTAGCCCGTCAGGATAAAAAGAGCTTAACGCAGAAACACAAATGGGCACGGAGGAAAAGGTTCCTGAAAGGACCAAGGAGGGGAAGATTCCCCGAAAGTAATGGGGTAACCTGCACTGAGAAGGGAAAGATCATATCCAGATAGCAGAAATTCACTAATTTTTTTTAATTATCATGGCACAATGCCCAGATGATGCCCTTAAAAGCCCTTCAGCTATTCAAGCATTTAACACGTATCTTCCCCACTCCTCTGAAGTTTAACTGCAATGCAAGCGCAGCAACAGTGCTACACAAAGTTCAGGGCGCAGGCAGAAGCAGCAGCCCACAGAGGGGTATTGGTCTTCGTCCATCAGCAAGCATCTCAAAACTCAACCCTCTCTTAAGAATCCAGGGCATCGCTTCACCTTTTAGTCCACAGCCGGTCTTTACGCAGGCTAACACCTCCGCTTTGTACGACAGTGCTTGTGCACCCCTCAGCAGAGGGAGGAGGCGAGACAGCAGGGCAACTCTCCTCGGCTCCCATACTTGCTGGCATCCTCCGCGTTTCAGCGGGGTAAGGAACATCTGCGTTGTTGACTGCTTATCTAAAATCAGCAGCAGCGTGGCTGAATTACTTCTCCTCTTACCCCACCCACCAAACGAAGCACAAGTCTTAGCTGAGCCATGGGGCCTGCCAGCCTTTCTCGCTACAAACCAGCACCCCAATGCGGGGTCCCGCACACCAGGCTGCAGGCGGGGGGAAGAGTGGAGACGGTGGACGTGCCTGCCAGCAGGGCCTGCTGGACGAAAGCAGGCAAGTGTGCATACCCCAGCACGGAATCAAGTTACCCTACAACAAAGATAGTGTGTGTATGTGCAAAGGAGGGAAGTCAAATCCTTCTGCCCGGGTTCCAAGGCTCGCTTTGTTGCTAAAATAAACCAGTGTTTGTTCCTGGGAGTGATGGGGAGCCAGACTCTAAAAGCAGCAGCAGTGAAGGTGGGGGCTCTCGGAGTTACTAACAGATTTAAAAAAAAAAAAAAAAACAAAAAACCAAACACACACTTGGGAACTGATTACTCTTATTGTATCTAGGTAAGGAACCCAAGGGCAAACTGCTGATCTCAAGGGTGCCCAGGAGCAGACAAAACTACACGTAGATGACTGAGCAGCCTAACAGCTGACTGCTCCAGAAGAAATTCCAGTCCTTGCTCAAAGGCTGAAAATATATATGCTTTTATATATGCTTTTACTTTGCTTGCTGGATCTATATAACACTTTAAACATGTTTTTCCTGACATTATTTTCCATACTCCACCAGAAACTCAAGTTAACCGTGCCACTTCTGGAAAAGCAACCTTGCATCCAACTTTTGTTGAAACAGCTTCTCCCGCTACCCCCAAAGCCCCAAATTCCAAAACTATCTATTCGCTCCCTGCTCCTCTCTTAACCTTCAGTGACTACAGATCCCTTTCAGTAGCACTCTTCCACTACCTGGGATGTCTTTCAGTAACACCGAAATCCCAAAAAGCAGAGGCACATGGGAACAATCTTATGCAAGAAAAAAAAAATATATCTACAGGTCTCACAGATAGCAGACAGTGAGCAGCATTATACCAAAAATTTTGTCTCCGAGGCACCTGCTCAAAACTGTTCTCTCTGGAGGAACATACAACCACAGGAAAAGCCTGCTCAATACGCAGTTAACAGTACTCGCTCTAAATACTATTTTTTACAAGGGGAAACTACAGCCCACTGTGTGTAGAGGCTGCAGAGAGCTAAGTCCAACAGCGAAGGCCGCTCACGTTAGTGCAGAGTCCTTCAGCTTTCCATTCCTTATATGTGCAAAGTGTGCAAGCCCTCACACACGCTTCTCTACTCACCCAGAGGTACATCATGTTAGCCTGGGTCCTTCAAACCCAGCAGTGAGATGATCCGGCAATGCACGAGGCACTTCAGTAAGATTGTCGAGACCGAGGTTGGTTGAGAGTTTGTTGGGTTTTTTTTTTTTCCTTTTTTTTTTTTTTAAAGAAAAAAAAATCCAAACGGCTGTGAGGCTTAGAAAGCGTCTCGCCTCCTCCACCCCCCTCCTCCAGCTCTGGCTGCTCTGCGCTCTTCTCTCGCACTTAATCTCTCCCTGGGAGTTCCCAGCCCCGTGTGTCTGTACTGGCGTGCACAGCACACACTCTGCATTTGCCTCCAGGGAATTTCTCTCTGTCATTCTGCTTCTAAAAACACAATCTCGGCCTCACAAGATTCTTGCAAGAGGCAGGGATGGGTGGGGTTAGTAATAAATGCAGCCCGGCTCCCAGCACCAGAGTGAAATTACTTCAGAAGAGGGATCTTTAGACGTGAATGCGGCAGAGCGTTGTCCTCCAAGGTCACTGAGGGTGAGGACCCATTCCCACCCACCCCCCTAATTGCTCCTCCAGGAATCATCTGCAGATGCAGGAGCCATGCATGGTGCCATAGGCAGGTTCTGCACGTCTTCATCTACCCCATTACTCAACACCCAAAATTCGGTCACAATTCAGTAGCTGTATTTAATCATTAACCACTGACGGGCACCAAGAGCACAACTACGGGGATCCTGAAACGAAGGAGAAAATCTGTGGTGTGCCAGCCATCCTGGAGCTCCCGCCGGAGAAACAACCACCATCAGCGCGAGCTGGGGATACGAAGCCACTCACAGATAAAGGGGTTAATCTCCTTTCGCAGGTGGCTCTGCATGAGTATTTTACAGAATTGCATATTGCTAAAGGGAAAGCAGCAGCTGGCTCTGGTTACTCAGAGTGTATCGTGTTTCCACTTGCCTGGAGGCAGCTTCCCCCCAAGTTTGACTGGGGCAAGTGCCCTCTGGCAGCCAGCCCACTCTCCAATTTCAGGTTTGCAGAGCGCTGACAGTGGGGTGGCAGCCCCAGCAAAGGCTTGCTGAGCAAAAGACACTCTCATCCCAGCTACCTCAACAAGCTCCAGCAAGCCCTTCCTGCACAAGTGAATCCTCGTCCCATCCCCCATGCCCAATGCCACAGGACAAGTGTCACCTCTCATCTCATTAATCAGTTAAACGGCTCTTCCAAACTAGGAAAACGGGTTTCTCGCCCCTTCCCACCTCAAAACAAAGAATTGACTTCCCTTTGCTGGGCTCCAAATGCTAAGTTAAAACTGGCCTCTTCTCAAACGGGGGTGGGGAAGTCATGTTTTCATTGAGGCACCGGTCTCCTTGGAAATGAGTTTTGAAGAAATATTTTTATCTCAGCTAAAGATATAGAAATGGTGCTTTTTCATGTATCACCTCTACTCCCTTTACTTATAGATTAATAAATGCAATGCAGCAGGCCCAGAGCAAAGCAAGCAGCAGCCATGCAGCCTGCCGTGCTCCACCCACAAGTCAAGCCCTATCTATGTGGGGCAAGAAACTGATGTGCCTCCCGTCACAGCGAATGCAGACATCCCAGGCACACTCCGTGCTCCCCAGGCTCCCCTCGCCTTCAGCAAGCCACAAAAGCACCCCAGGCCAGGCTTGTCCCAGGTGCAGGTGCAAACACATGGGATGCTGACGGGCTCTAAGGAAATGACTGTTGTTGCAGTCCCGCATAAAAACCTGGAGCAAAGGCTCATCATCATGACCAGGTCATAGCAGCCACGGGGATGCGCCCGTTAGAGACAGGCGGGACACCGCTCAGCTTTCCGGCCAGGAAAACCCAAGCCCTGCTGCTCAGGAGAAGGAGCAGGAGGCCTGATTCAGGAAGCTCCGATGTCACGGGGTTGTTCAACTGCAGCATCTCGCAGGTCTGCCATCTGCTCTCACCTTTCAGCACGACCAGTCAGGTCAACAGGGTAAAAAGCAATGTTCCTAAAAATCACTGCACCAAAGCCTATGTACCACAGTCTCCAATGAGCAAAGCATGTGATCCATAAACCTGTTCTCAAACGCTCCAAGAGGAGCGAAACAGCAGCAGTGCTAACTAACATTCACATCACAGTTAGACACTCCAGTTAACATTTCAGCACCAGGGTTGGACCAGTGGTAGCTGCTAGTTCAGCCAGCCTGCAGACTCAGCCCGACACTTCTGCATCAGATAACCTTGATGGCATTTTCAAGGTTTTCTTCTGATCCAGAATCCTAATCCAAAAATGATCTTACCATCATTTTAATGAAAGCTGAGATTCCTTGTATGCAGAGAGGAAAGTGAGAAGGCAATGTGGACTAGGCAAGCGAACACAAATAAATCCTACTTCATATGTATTTCCATAAAAGACTTGAAAAAGACGAGTGCTTAAGACTAAGCTGAAGGGTGACCAACAAGCTCCCAAATTTAAAAAAAAAAAAAAACCACCACCAAAAAATTTTCCCCCCTCTTCCCCAGGCTCTGTCACCCTTCAGGCCACTCTTCCACAGGAGAGAAGAAAAACTTTCAGAATAAGGCTGTTCTTCAATTTCAACCACTGGGACTTGTTACAAATCATCCCAGCAACTCCACAGCTGGACAGGTTACATTCAGCCTCCAAAGCAGAACAAGACCTATGAACCCTCCTCAAATCATCCAAATACTGGCTCGAAATTCATCTGCCACTTCTGCTCTCCATGGAAGGTATATGGGAAGATTACTGAGAGCAGCAGACTTCTGGTGACGAAATACCCTCGTCCTGGAGCACTTTTTGATGAACTGCAAGAGCAGGTTTCTCAACACTCAATATTCTCAAGCAGCAAGACATGTACCTGACCAGTCAGGAAATTATGCTGTGGGATGCCTCCAGAGGCACCGCCGCCCTGATTCAGAGCTGCTGCTGCCCAGATGTTCAAACCAACACTAAGAATATGAAGTGCACGCCCAAGACTATCCACGCTTGTAGACAGTACTGGTGGCAGTGGGGTAACCATGTTAGCCTCAGATTATAAACAAGAAAAAGATATACTTGGCCGATATAATTATGTGGGGAGAGAAAGAACCAGATGAGATATCAGGCCTTCTTTAAGCTTTTATTCAGATTACATAAATTTTCAACTACATTAGCTGGTATGTAAAAGATATCAACAGAAGATGTTATTTTTGCTGGAAAATTTATCCTAAGAAAACACAAAATATTCTGTAAGTAGAAAGAGGACAACAGTATGTTAATGAGTCTAATCCCAGAAAAACAAAAGACAGACATGACTAAAACAGGCTTCTGAAACAGGCAGCTAGGATCCTCTGCAAATGCTTTGTCTTAATCCTAACAACGGTGCTTTACAGGATATAAGTCAAGAAACTTGGAAGACTGCTATGTGTGGAGATACACATGATCTCTTAGGGATCTTTCCTGTCTCAAAAAGGATTAAAAGCAGAAATAAAAACATTTTTAAATTAATATATATCAGGCTAAGAGAAAAATGTTCAGAGAGCTGTAGCCTAGTGAAACATTGATTCCTCTTCTCTGATGGGAGGCTGTTGTGTAAATCAAAGTGAAAGGCGAAGAAAGCAGTCTGCAAAGATATTGTTAGAGAGGTAAGGAAAGTGTTAGCAAGTAACTAAAGGGAAAAGAGAAAAAAGGGAGCAAGTAACCACCTATTTAATATTATATCAAGGTATTTGGCAAAACAAGAGGCACTGGTAAAACAGAAAAAAAAAAACCTACCTGCTTCTGTACCAGTATCAAAAGCCTTAATTACATATAAGAAGAATTGTGGCTGCTATGCTGTTATATGCATAAATTCAACCCAAAAATACTGCTGGTATGTAATTTTCAAATAAGCCAAACGCTTAAAAAATAATTTACAAAAGTTCTAACCTATTTAGGGAAGATCTGAATGGGCAAATGGGGAGTAGGTATGGCACAGTTTCAGACTGACATTATCTGTTTCTAGCTGATTGTGTCTCAGAGGCATACAATTTCAAATGCTCATGGATTAACATTCTAGCAGATAAAGCTCAAGACAGGGTACGAGCTGGTGTGTCTGCTACACACTACTGAAATCACATTAGATAGCATGCAGGATGAGTGGCTAGCTAAGCACCTCTTCACAACGGAGGAAAAAAAAACCATCTGATCACCAGGAATTTCAAATGGAGCAACACTTGCAGGAGGCGTCGGGGGGCTAATGCCAAAGAACACCCTTGAAATTTCTAAATTACAGAAAACAATTTCTTAGTTCAAGAACTGTTACACTGAAAACAAGCAATTCTATATTAGATTCCACCTTGACAGGGAAGAGCAACCAGTCGTAAAAATAAAAATTAGCAGTAGCTTAGGTAAAAATGATTGGGGCAATCACATTCGGATATATGGAAGGAGAATAGAGACCAAACCAGTGTATCTACATACATACTCAGCACTTGAGTGGGACCAGAGGGACATTGGCATATTTTTCCTGGACAGACAGACTGCTTATTGGGCTTCCCTGTCACGTCCCCTCGCTTGAACACATGTATATATTCTAGCAAGTGAATAAAAGAAAAGCTGAGAGAAGGAAATAGAAAGAAAATTAGGAAGGGGAAAAATAAAATTTACCAGGGAATCCTAACGACAGGAGGCAAAATCCACAGCCGGAAGATGATAACGAGTTTTTCAAAGCTTCTCAAGAATAGGAACCCCAGCAATTGCGTTGACCTGCTACTACAGGGAAAAGGTAGAAACATCTCCAATACTGAAGAAAGAGCCAAAGCTTCCAATACATGTTTCTGTTCTATATTTGGAGAAAAAGTCAGCTGTTACAGTCTGTGATAATGAAATGCTTTCCATTCCAGCAGTAACTAAGGAAGATGTTCCAACAGCTACCCAACAAACAGCACTGTCATCCCCTTATCTAGCTTGAGCTTACAAACAGAAGGGATGTAACCAGATAACAAGTGGGTTTTAACCAAACTAGAGCTGTGAACACATTCAAGTGTGGACACTCAGGAAGGCCTGCAGTCTGCATCGAACTGCATGACCTGCATTTGCAGCTCTAATAAGCCCTAACTACAGTACTAACATTAAACCTGCTCTAAGGCCAAAAGTACAACTGTGATGCAATGACATCCCCAAACGCAGGTGTTTGTTGGAGTCCGTATTACTAAAGCCCTGCTGCTGTTAGCTAAGCTCAGCCAAAAGATTATACCTCTGTCAACACCAGAGGACTGCATCAGGAAAGCAGTGCTACCAGTGAAGCCACCAATACCAATTTTCACAGCATCTGAATTTTTGCAGAAGCCTCCAGGTTGGAACTCTTCCACTAATGAGAGCGAAAATAACATCCCAATGCTGAGCAATGCAAAAAATGAAGTGGGGTCTGATAACGGGAGGTTTGCAAAGCAAAGATGCAGGTGGAAGGCCTCAGGGTAGGGGAGCGCAAATTAATTTGTGCACCTGAATACATCTGGGAGAGCATTCGGATACATGAATGAAAAATACTGATCATAAAAATATCTACTCCTGATGTTTAATAAGGCTTCCTGGCAACCTCTCCTGTAAAACAAAACCATAGAATAGTTTTTAAAATCAGCCTGAACTCCAAAGTAAGATTAAATTTTATGCAGAAGCTGGATTCAGACTGAGGATGAAGACTCAATCATTGTCCCACCATGATAAACACTTCAAGAACCATCTACAAAAGGTCTGACTGAAGATGGGAAGGGAGCCATGCTCTGCAGCGCTCAGAAGGAAATTTGAGTCAATGGCTGCTTTCCATGGCTTATCTGACTCTGGCAGACCATCCCAGCCAGAGAACAAGGGAATCAGACTCCCACTAGTTGTGGAGTTTGGGTACGCCTTGTGTCTTGGTTCTTTATTTGGTTTGGTTGGTTGGGTTTTGGTTTGTTTGTTGTTTTGGGGTTGTTTTTTTTTTTTATAAAGAAGATTAGAGATGGGACTGGGAGCTATCTCGGAAGAGGCACAGAAGGCAGCCCTGGGCACACATGCAGTTCCTATGGAGATAAGAGGATCTCCTTTGAGGTTGGTTTACTCCTTTGGGTGCCGCTGGAGACTACCCTGGTGGCAGAATACTGCTCATTTGCAAAGACTCCCTCCACTCAGGATCCTGGCATTATCTCCAATTATCAGAATTTCTGAACCACAAGGTAGATTTCCTCTCAACATCCAAAAGGACTCCAGGAAGCCTCTTTCTGCATTATCCTGTTTGTGAAAAGAAGCAAGAAGAATACAAAATGCATACAATAAAGCACCCAGAAAAATACCACAGTCCCTTTTAGATGTTTTGCCAAGCAAATAAGCCAAAACATTGGCATATTACAAGAAAAAAAGCCATTTTGTTACAGAGCAACCCATTTCATTACTGGAAAACTGGATTCCCTATTCTCTCTCCTGCAGGTATGGTTCAGCTATGCATAAAGAGGCTTCTGAAAAGAGATTAATTTCTTATAAGCAAACTATCAAGGGCTAGTTTATCTTCCACAAAAAGCAGAAAGCCTCAAACAGTAAAACACCTTGACATGCAAACAAAGCCAACAATTTTCAGGGACTGTCCTGCTACTGACTTCACATAATAATTAAATTTAAGTCTTTAAATAAACTTCAGGTCTCAATTCACAGGCTTAATGTTCAACTACATGGCGGGGGGGGGGGGGGGGGGGGGGGAGGTGGGCGGCAGAAACAAGTATCAAGAAAAGCTTTTTAGACTTTGTTTGGGATTTTCCTGTCCTCACAAGTATGCTCAAGAGCACTATTCTGGAAGGCACTGTCAATCCTTCAAGACAACCACAATAAGCTCAGTAACTAGAAAAGGTGCATTGCTGAAGATGTGTTCCCAGACAAAAATACACTTTTAAATTAAAACCAAGAACACCCACATCAACAAAACTAAACTGTGAAGCCAGAGAATTCAAAGTTAAACATTCAAGAGCATGCAAACATTTAGATGTAAGGAATTCTTACAGCTGTGGTATACTGGTTTGGGCATTCATCTGCAGAAATTAAATGATGATGTAACTACTCCCAGGATATAGCAAACATGAGTTTGGGCAGCCAAGTGGGAATTCCCATGAATTACACCTGTCAACCTTACTATGGCAGAACAGGAGTGAAGTTTGCAATCCTCCAACACCTGAGGAGAAGCTATGAAGCTTAAGGAAGAAAAAGCAGAAGAAAAAGCATCTCTGCAGCTGTGTTGCCACCCCAGGCTTGCTTTTCAAGTTGTATCTTCTCCATTCTGTCATACCTGGATCTAGTCTGAAGTCCATAGTGAATTGGCATATAGCAAATATATTTAGATACTTTTAAGAGGGGATCAGAATAAGCTCTAATGCTGGTATTTAAATCTTTATTTTTTTAAAGTTTAGTTAACTGATAGCTGCCTTAATATCTTCACTAGTAATGTCCAGAGAACAAAATTCTTTCCTTTCAATTCCCTTCAATTTTTCCAAGAAGTAGCATGAAGTATTACACAGCTAACTCCAGCAAAAGTCTATTTTTAGTGTCAAATCAGGAGTACAATATCCAATTGAACTGATAAAGGGCAGAAAGACTCTCTATGCCCTAGATTTATTTGTCAGTGCTAAAGAGGATATTTATTTGGTTGTGGATTTTGAAGAGGAAGGCATAAATAGAAAAATGCAACTCAGCTACTACCTCAGTAACTCATCTCTTTATAGTCCACAAGGGAAGCTATACCAAAGGATGAACTGATGGTGTCCAAGTGTTACCCTATTCAAGGTGCGAGACTTCAGGTTGCAAGAGAGAAACTGCTTCAAATACCTCATCAGTGGAGCTACAGCATCATTACACCATTTTTTGTCTCCATGCTTGCCACGTCAAGTGGCTGTACTGCATCAGCGATTCATCAGCACAGCAACAACCCAGCAAATTAAGAAAGGATATGAAGATGAGAATATTGCAACAGTGGGGAAAGAAGAAGACAGGGCATAGCTCTATTCCCTGGACCACACAGGGATTTATTAATATGCTGAAACTTTGGCTTAGGCCTGCTGCTGACAAAGGGGAACACAGACATCCTGCAGAAGGGGACTCCTTCTGGCTTGTTTGTGCAAAGGAAGGTTAACAATGTTAGCGAGTTATTCAGGATGTAATGGATACCCTCTTGCCCTAAGCAAATTCCTTTTCAGTAACAGTAGTAATTTCCTAGGCAATACAACTATATCAAGGTATAATGGCTACTATATTTGTCTACGTAGGCCCTGTACTGCTGGGATCTAATTTACTATGGCACAGAAAGCAGTTTACAAGTCCTGGGATAGTAATGTTGCTAGAGACAGGAATAAAATTTTATCCTGTATCACCTCAAGACTGGGGTTTAACATCCCTTTTTAAGAGTATAAAAATGCATTCTCTCCAACTTAGACTCAAAGACTAATAAACCCCAGAAGCAGACTGCAAATACACCTATGAGAGGGAAGAAATCAGCTTACAAATACTACATTGTGCACATTTTTTTAACCTTATTGTCACAGCTACTTTATTTCTTTTTTTATTCAGATAACATTCTTTCATTTGACCCTCTGAGAAGAAAAATAATGCACAACATTACCTAGAAACCTCACGTACCTAATGAAGACAAAATAGCTTAAGTCTGTGATTTTTTAGTTAGCTGAATGCCTGAAATACGGCCTTAGTATGAGAAATGGCACAGGTATATAATCAGTGAAGAAGAAAGGAATGACTCCAGCTAATGAAAAGGTAACACCAATAAACACTGAAAGACATCTCCCAAGAAACAGCAAAACTAAATTGCTAAAAGACTTTGGTGGAACATAGCATCAACCTGTGATAAGTAAGGGTGGGTGGAAAGAGACCAAACACACGTCAGGGGACTGCAGATACTTCCATTACATAACAGCACTAAGAAAATCCAGGCGAAATTGCCGTTAACAGCACTAAAAGCAAAATAGTTCAACAGGGGTATTGGCAGTTGTCAAACCACATAAAGGAACAGCAGACTGTTCAAATGTAAAAGGCATTAATAAAGCATAAGACAAGAGGCATAAATAGATATAAAATATAGAGGAAGATTTCTAGAGGACAGAAATGCTACTGGAAAAATTTACTTATAAAATACAATATCCTCAACTTCAATTCACAATGATCAGCAAAGGTCAGTTGTCAGAAAAGCAATTCTGCTTCTGCTCTCATTCTGAGCAAAGCAGTTCTTAACCGTACCTGTGCCACCACCATCTAGCTGGATTATTCTCATGGCTGCAGCAAACAGCTCCCTCCATCTGACTGGTTCCTCAGGGAATTATGAGCATTAAGACAATTTAGAAAAGCTTGTGTTTGTAAAAGACTAACCATACTACTTGTTTCCTGCTTTTTAAGCAAAAGATAGTCCATTCTTCAAAGTCTTTTTAGTGTATATATATAATATAGGACTTCCAAGAAGGCATGCAGTTAGATACCCACCTATATCTTTTAAGAGGGCATTTTGCCATTCTGCAGACCCTACATGCAGTAAGTACTGGAAACACCCAGAATTTGTAACATGGGATGTTCCAACAAATTCAGATGTATTTCTTGCCACTTGAGTCAACTGATGTACTTGAATCAGGAAGATTTTGTCTCTCATAGGAGCAGACCAGCTATAGATCGGTCTTCAGCATCACTGCAGTGGGTACAAACATACTGCAACCCTCAAACACCTTCAGCTGACCTCGTATTAAGGCTGTTCCACCTTCCCTTCTTTCCCCCACACCCTGTCATGACAAAAAAAAAAATACGGTACTGTAAATTCCATTCTGATGCCTTTTCTGATCAAATCCTGGCAAAATTATACTCTTCCATTAGAGATTGACTGCAACTTCCTTACTCTACTGATCCCTTTCTAAGACAGACAAATTGAACGAGTAGCAGCTCCCTCACATTCAGTTTAGATGAGATGAACACTATGAAATAACTATGGCCAGTTAACATGTGCAGTTACTGTGCCCTAGGTCCTACGCAATACATTCTCATCTTATCTTAATCCAAATTTAAGCTTTGGAAGTGTAGCCATACTATACTGTCTGACAACTACTGTACCTGCTAGAGAAGCTACTCAGTTTGATAACAAAGCAACCAGCAACAACCAATATATGAAATTCCTCCCCATTCCTCAATTCCGAGAAAGCAACAGTGACCAGAACAATCTTTTTTCATCCTTGTGTGACCTGAAGAATGCATGTTTCCTTTCAGATAAAGGCCTTGCTATGGTTATCTAATGCTAATGTCACTACAAACTGGATTAGAGATGCCCAGAAACCTCAAAATATGTACATAGATAGTCAGCTGTATCCTAATTCTAAGTCTGAAGGAAATCAAATGCTCCAAATTGTGCCTAATGTAGTTAGGTTTTCCCTTTAGGTAGGATAGACCAGTAAGAACATATTACACAGTGATTAGATTAATTCTTGAGTGAAATTCGGAGGGCTGGCTCTATCTGTCTATTGTGCCAGTGTATTTCAAATTATTTCAGAGACTAGCACTCTTCCCTTGCGCTGTTCCACAGCAGCAGCTGCTCAAGAAGTACAGCAGTTCTCTGTCTGGGGTGATGTTGGCAGCAACTGGGGCAATGCTGCTGTCAGAGTTCAGCTCCCAGTTCTGAAACACCATTCTACTGGAAATACCAAAGAGACTAAATCTGGCTACATATACCGCAGGATATAAAGTATCTCTATCTCAGCTTTCAACAGAAAGCTCCGGAGTCTCATGACATTTACTCCTTTGGCCCTTGTCAGTCTTCCTCCAGACCCTGCAAAGGATTGGAGCTAGCTGCCAGAAGTGGTTGGAAAACAAGATGTTCTCCAAGCGCTTGGAATTCAGGAGCACCGTTTTAGCTTAGGGAGACCATAGCAAGGAGCCAGGGTGACAGGTGCCCCAAAAATAGAGATGATGATCAAACTGTTGCCAATGTTAGCCACTGCTGTCCTCTTGACCTATAAGAAAGGGTAGCCCATGCTCTCCAGGTGTATCGGAAACAATGGTCCAGAAAAGACGAGGAGGATGTGTTTGCTGGCAGTACCTGAAGCCTCTCCTCAATAAAATCCAACCATGAAGGAATTTCAACAGGTCTCATCAGATACAATCCTACTGGTAAACTTTTATTAGGCCTGGCAGCAAGCACAGCTCAGTGCTGCCATGACATCAGAGCGCAGCTCATCGCAATCCACAGGCACCAAAAGAGTTAAAAACGCAGATTCTTGCTAAAACTGCCAAGAGCTACAAACCTTCTCCTGTGTGGGTGGCAGCAGCAACTAAATCCACTCCGCAACAATTGGCTGGCCTGCAGAAAGAGAGGCGGGAAGATACAGGTCATGGGGGACGGACCCCCCAAGTAAAATAGTAGCACAGCATCTGCTCGGGTTTTCAGCTAAAATCAGTGAGCCAGTTCTCTTCATTTTATCACCAGCCTCTGGAGACAGCAGCCTCCGACCTTTATCAGGAAGCGCACCCTTGTCCTCTAATCACAGACTTCCTGGAAAACGCAATCTAGCCAGCAATTAATACAGAATGGAGAAAAAAAAAAAGCGCTTCATAACATCAAATTACCACTGCAAGATTTTTAAATACATCCCCCACCAAAATGGCAGAAGAATTCAAGCGTGTTCTCACAAGCCATCTCGCTCCACTACCATTATTTAACATTACTTATTAAAAGAATTTTCTCTCATCTCTCCCCCCCCACCAAAAAAACCTGCTCCCCCCAAAGTCTTGTTTTGCAGATGTTGCCTGCAGCAGCATAGCTTCTTGCTATGAAAGTTTCAACACAGGTGTGCAGAGCATGACCTGGGCAGAATTACATGTGCCATTTCCACTGGGAAATCGAAGAGACTTATTAAGCCAGGACAGTGCCGATTAATCTACTAATGGAATGAATCAAAAGTGTGTTCCTGGCCCTTTCCCTTTCACATCCTAAAGCCTCGGGGGAGCTGAACCCATCTGGCAAACGCCTGCTCCAAGCAACATTATGCTACTGCTGGAAATACCTCTCCCTTAATACTGAAAAGAATGAAACTATCTTCTATCCACCAGCTATTCTTAGGAGCATCTGCGTAGCTTGCTGAGGTAGTCCGCTTGCACGCAGCATCCTTCCCCAGCCAATGCAGAGCTGCTCACTCACCATGCAGAAGTCAGCAGAACAGAAAACGATCCCATTCATTTACTCAGGGTCCTGCTGAAGCGGCCGGCCTGAGCAGGGTGGTGAAGCAGTTACTGTACTCAGCGTAACACATGCAGGCTGCCCCCCCCACAGCAGATCCCAACTGCAGGCAGGCAAACAGGAGCACACTCCCCTGCCCAGACTGAGGAAATGCTCCTGCTGAATTCTCTCAGTCCTTTCTTCATGCAAGGGGAGCTGCAGGTAGGGTAACAAGGAGGTATTTGTTTACGTTAATTTAAAAAAAAGAAAAAAAGAAAATCTCTCCTCTAAGCACACTCGAAATAGAGATCTGGCCAGAGAGTTTAAAGGGAAATCAAGATATCAAACAGCTCCAAGGTTCGTACATGATACATGTTATTATTGTGAGACAGAGGGAAGGACTGACTCAGAGATGCTGAACACCCAGCACCCTTTGAGTAATAAGCAAGCTCAGGAAGAAACAGAGCTATGAGGCAGCTGTCACAAAGAAAGGATCTCTGGCACTTTTAAGATCATGCAGGAGCAGAGAGGCCTCCTATCTTACAATTTAGACACACAAAAAAAGAGAGAAAGGCCCAAGACAACAGCAGTCATACAGCTGTGGAATTATGTATATAGTAACAACTGGCTTTTGACTCTCACAGAACAACAAAAGTACAGGGCAGGAGAGACAAGAGGTCCTCCATGCTCAGAGGCAGCACAGAGCATGTTTAGACAAACATCCATCAGGAATTGCCTAACTTGTTGTTACAGAATCCTAGAAACAGGAACTCCAGTGCCCTAAATTAGCGTTCCAGTGCTTCACTACATTGAATCAGAAAGTGTTGGTTTACCCCATAATATCCAACTTAAGCCTTCCTTGATGCAAATTAACCTGCCTTTAATGGACATAGTAAATAATCAATCCCCATCCTCCATACTTCTCTACTTTTCCTTCTTTTAAAGAAGGAACAAGCTCAGTATTTTCATCCTATGTCAAGCTCTCTGAGCCTCCTTTTCTTGTTCTTCCCTGGACTTTTTCCAGATTCTGTCTGTATCTTTCCTGAAGTGCCTAAAACTAGGTACAGTGCTCCACTCACTGTGCTAAACTCTGAAAAATAAGTACCTTCTGCAGTTACTCAACATACCTGAAAATGCATTCCAGGTTTTCAAGACCACAAAAACCAGTACCACATACTCAGTTTGTTATCTCTTATTACCCTAGATCTTTTCTTTGATACTACTGCTTAGCCAGCTATTCTCCATTTTATATTGCGTATACAGTTTGTTAACACAGCTTTTGTTAACACAGCTTGGCTTTGTTTAGTTTCACACTGTTGTATTTCAGGCCACTTCTGCAATTTACTGTGATCTTTCTGACATCTAATCCTACCTTCCAAAGGCTGCCAGCCCCTCCACATACATATATTCAGCCACTATTTCATCACCCTGATGTTTGATGAACAGTACAGAAGAGCAGAGCAGCCAGGGCAGACCATGTTAAGACTCCAGATCACACACACACACAAAAAAGCATGACATAATTACTCCAAATACGGTTTTCCAATGAGTGCTCGGCCCCTTCTTAATTTCACCTTTCATTTGCCTAGTTTATGTAAAGGTCATGTGGGACTAGGTCCAAAGCCAGTAGCTTTCTCCATCTGCCAGGCCTGCTGCCATGCCAGAGGAAAAAAAAAAATTGATCTGACATGATTGGCCCTTAGAAATTAGCAATTATGTCTGTTGTTGCTTATGTCTGTTGTTGCCTGAATTTCCTTTAGTAAAGGATCTGACCATAAGCATCTGATCTTTTTCAGCATCTTTCCAGGTTCTGTAACTAATTTCTTGGGATCTCTAGCTTCCTTTTAAAAAATAAAAAAATTAGGATGAAAGAATAGTATTTGTTCACTCACACACACTTCATTCACTTGAAAGCTGTGAGATTTCATGATATGCAGAATACACACTGGAGGCAACCAGTCAGTCAAGCAGAACCTCTACGAGCCTGAAGGAAGACATCCCTGAACCCTCACCATAAGCGTGCGTCCATCTTGCACTGCCCTCTAAGCAGAGGCAGTGCTGTGCTGCACACGTGCCTTTTGATAAAAGGAGCTCAGGCCAGGAGCCTGCGCAAGCCAGGGAAGTGCTAGAGATTGCCTGCGCAGGGTCTCCTCTAAAAGCAACTCTCTATTACCAACACTCCCCCATCAAACATCCCTCCCATAAACTCCCCTCTGCTTACCCCTGAGGCATTTTGGAACCGAGCAAAGACTTGGATTATGAAAACCTTTTCCTCCGTTGCCTCTTTGAAGAATGAAATACCTATCCAGGCCCCATGGAGGGCTGGCAGGGCCTGTCTCGGCCCTCCCTGGATGCTCCCCGTGCTAGGTTCAGCCAGTGACACATCCTCTCCCCAGCCCTCTAAACAAAACTTCCCTTGGCGAGGACGGCCGTCCCGGAAACTTAAGTCACCCCCAAATGCTTGCGGGGCGCAAGAGGCCGAACCCTCTTCCCTCTCTCTCCCTACGGCTTTAGCCCTTCCCGTCCTACGGCGACGGCAGAGGCTTATGCCAGGGGACAACCTAAGAGGCACGCTGCGGGGAGGAAGGAGAAGCGGCCGCCCCGCACCGCGCCCCGGGCCGGCCCCGGCGCCAGCGCCGGCGGGGCGGGGCGGCGAGCGCTGGCCGTGCGCCGGCTGCCCTCTCCTGGCAGCCCGCCGCCAGAGCGGCCCCGGCCCCGCTGGGCGGGCGGCCCCGGCCCCGGCCCCTGCCCCAGCAGGGCTGCCCGACGCAGCCACACTTCCCCCCGGCACCCTCCTCCTCCTCCCCGGGCTCTCCCGTTACACCCCAGGGCAGGGCACGAAGGCCAAAACCGAACAGCTGAGCCCCCTGCCGCGCTACAGCAGCGCATTTCAAAAGCCCGGGGTGCCCGTCAGCAACACACACGTGCACTTACGGCTATCTAGAAGTAACTTCTGCAAAGGTATTATAATCCCTCAGAAAAAAAAAGATACTAACTGCACACAAACTATTTACATTTTCTTCGGTTTTTTTTAGTTGGTTTGGTTTTGCTGTTTTTTTTCCCAGTTAAGATAAAAATCCTCACCCGTGCAATGACAGTGCAGCTGTGCAAGCAGAGCACCCCAAGCCCCCCTCACCTGAGAGCTTTAAAACCACTTTGGTTTCAAGTTACATGTGCACAGAACTTTTATCCCCATAAAACACAGCTAAAGCGGGGGACTCATTGCCACAGGATGTTGCAGATGCCAAAGATTTAAACGGGCTCAGAAACCATTTAGACAAATTCAATAAAGAAAAATACAACACAGGTGACTTAAAAAAAAAAATCTATGGCCAGGAAATCCCAAAGCCACAGGATTGCTTCAAGAGTACGGAAGAGGGGAAGCATCACCAAATCTTGGCACTGCTCCCTCTGCTTTAAGTACTTGCTATTAGACACTGTCAAAGCCAGAACACTGGAAGGCAGAGACCTTCTGTCTGACCCAGAATAGCCGCTTTCATGTCCTTCAATAGGATATAATATCCATCAACAGGGTGTTTTCTCTACACTGTTTAGTTTTGGTCCTCCAACCGATCATTTTACAGACTACTTCTAACACACATGCCACACTCCTATAATCATTCAGAAGAGGAAATCTAAACAAGATGCCATCCCCCTTGCCAAAATAACCGAGGGAATTGGGAGCCTCCCAGACTCTTGCAGTCTCAGGATAACGCTTCAACGGTCAAGAAGTACAACATAGGAGAAAAAGTGGTCTCCTGGTCCTCTCCCAAGAAGGATGACTCACATCTCCTCTCTTTAACCCCAAGCAGAGATGAGAAATTGCTCAAATCAGAGGACTCAAACATGAAAGGAATTTGTATTACATCATCCAGCCCATTTCCTGCCAACGCCTCACAACCCCAGAGCTTTGGCCGGACTATTCATCAGCAAGGTAATCGTTACTTCCCTTGAGAAGCTCTTTACAGGACTGAAGGAACTTATTGTCAGGAAGTCTTCCCACGTATCTGAATTTGATGCACTCTTCCTCAACTACTTCTTCTCACACAACTTTTCTCCATGTGGTTATTTTTTCTCTCTTGTTATTGAGTAACAGCAAGGCACGCATTGGTGTGGAGCTTGCTGGAGGTGTTTATGAAATGTATTCAAGGTTCTGTAAGGAAAGGATTCCCTGCCCTGTATTCAGAAAGTCTGGAAAGGCCACAGACATGAGGGAAGAGGGAAATAAATATACAGCCAGAGTGATCTGTTTGCAGGACTTGTGTCAACTGCAAGACACCATG
The DNA here is from genome assembly GCF_030936135.1 of Gavia stellata. NCBI lineage: Eukaryota > Metazoa > Chordata > Aves > Gaviiformes > Gaviidae > Gavia > Gavia stellata. The sequence continues at coordinate 59,044,019 of NC_082597.1, read as the reverse complement.
CTTCCTGTATTATTTAAGGGTTTTGATAGTAGGAAATTAGCTAAACAGAAAGGAAAGGGGAGATTTGGGGGAATGTGGCCAATATAAGCACAGCAACTTGGTTCAGAGTGAAATTTCAGAAAGCAGGTTTATAACAAGCTCAGATAGTTAGTGGTATCTGCATTACAGTTTTTTCTAATCCCAATTCCTGAATCTTTCCTGCACTTTCTTAGGGGTGTAGTTGGGGCTTGAGAAAATAAGGAACCACTTCTCAGTGCTTCAGACAGTTTTAGATTTGGGGGAGAAGCATTACTAGATTAGTCTTGGTGGATCTCATCTTTCCACTTCAACTCATCCATGATTGTGGATGTGCTTGAACATCAATCTGTAACCAACTCCTCCTTCAATTTTTAGCTAAATAGTCTGCTCTCTTCTTTCCTTCCCAGATATTCTGACTTACACTGCTTTTAACCTAACTCTCTCCACTCTGTCAACACTGTTTTACTTTCTGAATGTGCTGAAAGTTATAAAGAGTTGGATGCACTCCAGTAAAGGGTGTCTCAGGAACTCCTCCCCTCCTGCAGTGTTAAATTCCTTTCCACAGCACACCTTAACTGTGCCACATCCTTTACAGCTTAGGTGCTAATGGTAACCCCCCAGCAGTTATTCCACTACACACCCTTGAACCCCTCTGCATGCAACTGCACAGATGCTTCCCATCTCCTGAATATGTTGGACATTTTTGGCCAGACCATACTCTCTGAAGTGAAGCTCGTTATTTTCGATGGGATGTTGCAGTTAGGTCAGTAAGAAAATGTGCCTTCAGTCATGTCTAGTACACAGTGGAAATATTTCACTGCTTGCCTGAAGAGAGGCTGTGGAAGCCAGGAAGCAGAAGACTGGCAGTCTTAACCCTAATTCACCTCATTTTAAACATAAAGGAAGATGTTTAGAACAGTTTCCCCTCATTAGCTTGGTCCTATCCCAAATTTTGTGTTGTTTGCTTTCAAGTGAAGAGGCACTCCTCAGAAGCACCAGGAACACCAAGCCTGGTCTTCTCCATTTTATATAGAGGACCTCAGGTGCTTCCTGATCTTTGTCCTGGCTATTCACTCAAGGAGTGAGGTGTTAAAACTTTATTTAAGGCCTTTCTAGAACCTCCCTCTTGTCCCTCAGGTTAACCATTTGTATTAAATACACTCTACTCAAACCAAAAGTGTAAGCAACAAACAAACCAAAAACCCACAAACAACCCTCCTTTCCAGCTCCTGAATAACTTAAGACTTCTACTGCCACAATCTCACCGGTTACTGAGCCAGTTAACATACACACTAGAGGATGTATTTTCATGGTCAGTTACAAGCAGGAAAACGAATTAAAAACCAACATGCTTTTCAGGAACACTACTTACAGATTTAAACTCTTGAGATGGGGAGTCTTTGTTCCAAGACCAACACAGTAGGGCACTGGAGAGACTGTGGCTGGTACTATCATGGTACAAATAAAAACAAGCAAGTGGCCAAACCATTTTCCTCCAGAAGGTCACTCTTTATTTGTTCTATGACAAAAGCATCTCAGTCTGTTAATACTAAACCAAGATATTTTTGTGGATATTCTAATCCAGACTGAACCACTCAGCTGCTAATCAAGTTGTGGCAATATCCCCAAATTCATGCTTCACCCACATGATAGAGAAGAGGAAGATAGGTGAAGGAGCCTCAGACCACACAGACGAGAGGAAAGAGGCTTCCCCCTCTGAAATCTCTGCAGAGATCCCCGTTCCTTGCTGCAGGACCACCAATGGGAGCAGCTGCCAATGGGAGCAGTGGTGCCTCTGTGTAGCCAGCTCCAACAGGAAGCCAAATGACCTGCTGTCCTGCCTCCCCAGGGGAGCTCACGCCCACCCTTTACATCTCAGGATGAAGGCCTTTTCCTTGCTGAACTCCCCACATCAGGAGGGACTGGGCAAAGAAAACAAACAGGGGAAAAAAAGCAACAGGAGAGGCTTCCTGTTCTCACAGACTGCCACCACCACCATTCACCCACACCAGTTTGTGGCCCTGGGGAAGGGAGTGCACACAGCCTCCTGCTGCCTATGATGCCTCAACAGACACTCCAAAACAGCAAGTGAGTAAAGACCCAGGGAGACAGGCTGACAATTGGAGAGGATTTAACAGCGTTTCACCTTAAGCTTGAACTCAAACCGAGGGGATAGGGATAAAGCTGTTCCCAGCAGTTGCCATGGGCACCCACGCTACCTTGGGCTGCAGTCTCACCTACATAGACGAGAACAACAGGTCAGGTCTGGCGAGTGCTCAGATGGAAAACCAGCCACCAAAATTAAGCTGTTGAAGGAATTGTCACTTGTGATAGGTAACGATGTTTCCATCACATTAGTACAAGCCAATGGCCTAGTTTGATTTAAGAGTTGTACTCATGGAAGTACAAGCTTTTAAAAGAGGCTTCAAACCAACATCTCCACTCATTGTGATAGCTGAGGATCACTTTCCATAACAGAAGAGGCGTAATAGCTCCTGACCCAGTTCTGGTGTGTGCAATTACCTCCCACTTCCATAAACTCTCTCTCCTCCTCTCTTTCCTTCAGTGGCAGCTAAACAAGGTGTTCTTGCTCATTTTGCTTCCTGTTGGGGAACAAAATTACTCTGTGCAGCTGCCAAATTCTGCCACAGAAGTGCCAGTATTCAGCACTCAAACAAATTTTAGGTATCATGTCTAATACATTTCAACATGAAAATCACTAGAGCAACATAACACAGGCCTTGGCTATATATAAAACAAGCTGGCACAGTTAGCATGGAATAGCTTTCTGGAAGCAGGGTATTTATCCTTGATGAGTTTGTCTATATGTAGAAATTCTATCGGTATAGCTGTACCAGTCATTTTCCATGTTGAGACCAACTCATAGTACCTCAGAGCTGTTTGTCACAGCTTGGGAAATGAAGCAAGGAAGTCTCGGTTCACTGCATTTTAGGCAAGCACTCATGTTACAAAAAAAGAAACACCATTTTGTTGGCAGGACCAACAGAGGGATAAAGAACTGAATAGTCCACAGGGAATAAGCTCTCCTCACCAAAAGCTTTGGTTCTCATCTCGGTTAACAATGTTACACTAACGCTTCCCATATTTTCCCTTTACTGAGGGCTTTGTTCCTGTCATCAACATAGCTTTGGGGAAAAAGGCGGCCACGCTGCCATTCCTGTATGTGCATTAGACACCCACAGAGCAAACCTTGAATTCTTGAGAACAGTCCCAGAGAGCTCTCCAGCTCCTCACACCTTTGTAAGGTAGTGCCAGTAGTGCAACACTTCAGCAACAGAAAGCCACCTCTTTTTAGGCAAACTTACACTGTAATGGTTTAGTATGCATGCTCCCCAGGCCCTATCACCACAAAAAGTCCAGTAAGCCAACACTCTGGCAGGGCAGGTGAGGAACAGGGAGGCTGCGCAGCAACCCAAAGCTCTGGGTTATCATAAAGCAATCACACAACACCAGAATTAAGAGGAACACAGCCTCGATGTGAACCCATCTCATTTGCCTCAGTGCTGCTGCCTACGCATGATGACGACTGAATGCTTAAATATTCGGGAAAGGATACAAAATAAACATCATCCTGTAGACCTAAGCATTCCCAAATGGCCAAGTGAGGACTCAGACCAATCATATATTTTGACTGGCAGAAAGAAAAACTACAATAATCTGGAACATCTGGGTATGATTTAACCACTAGAGGGTGTAAAAACAGCATAGTGAAAGGTTTGCAGCCAGCAATTAATGGCATTTAGAGCTTGAAGGAGCAAAAAGGACATACAAACAAGTGAAGCAATAGGATGCTATGTAAGGTGAAAGAAAGGGCAAGTTATAGCCGCAGAATTTCTAGCAGGACTACTGTAGTCACATGATGAAATGCCCTGAAAATAAAGCTCTACTTTGCTACTTCTGCTAAGGAAATCACTGTGGTGAAAAGCACAGTACGAGTATTTACAATAAAGAACTGCAATGGGAAAGAGCAAGATACAGAGACTTATGCTCACCAGCTCAAATCCAGCTCCTAATCTGACGAAATCTGACACAATTGCTCATGAATCTCGTAATTACTTTGTTACAGGGTCAGGACTGCTACACATATTCCCACACCAGTTCCTTCCTCCTTCCCCAGTGCAGAAAGGCAGGTGATCAGCCATTGCTGACTCTCCCACACCAGCCCCAGTCTGTGGCAACAGAGGACTTCTTTCTCTGCTGCTATCATTTTAGAAGCTTCCAATCAGATTAGCTAAAAGCCTTGAAACCTCATTAGTGAAAACCAGACCTGAACTTAAGCTGCTTCATGACCAAAAGCAAGACAAAAGGACAAACACTTGCCACAGATCAAAATGTTACTGGCAGCAGGAAAAAAAACCCAGCCAAAAGAAGATTTTTACAAGTATTTGCCAAAATGAAAACACCCGAGTTAAACTGAAGCTGTTTGTCCACTAAGAAATTTCAATAAACCTGTTTGGTATCTGAAATACATATGCACAGTGGCTAATATACATTACTTCCTGTGCTAACCCATAGAAAGCCCTCCAGGGAAAAAGAAAAAGAGAAAGAGGAAACCTGTGAAGCAAGACATACTGGTAGTCACCAAAATGAAACACCAAGATGACCCGAAAACACTCCTAAATGGTTACAGTGAACCGCAAAATAGGGTGCCACCAGAATGGAAAAGCCAAAAGCAGATATGAACCGCTTTAAGGATCTGAGACTGGCTCTGCCTCTCAACCTAGCATACCTTACTTAGAGTAGGAACACAACTCCCACAACATCCCAGCGCATAATATTTATTTGTGCTGGTTAACAGTTTAATATATCCCAGTAGACATTCTCAATAATTTCCTCCTATATGGAAATTTATACACACATTACAAGCACCAAAGAACTGAGCGATTCAATTGCTGAGGCCGCACTATGCTGCACTTCCTTCATAAAAACACCTCCCGTTAAGCTGCTGCTGCATATACCCAGGCCTCATCAAGATAAGATGAAAATCACTTTCTTTATATAGCAGTACCTGAGAGGATTAAAGAATTTTATTTTGGTTTTGTTATTTGCTCATTACTGAAATGTGCTGCATTACTGATTTTCTGTGCATATTAATTTCCCGTTACATTGGTTCATACTCAGCTTTGCTGTAGCACTGCAGAACACCGAAAAAAACTTCATTCTAAGAAGGGAGATTTAATGTGTGACGGTTGTATCTTACAACCCATTAAATTCTATTTGTTCCAAGGCATCTCCTCCTTCCGTTGCGCAAATTCACCACCTGGGATTTCTCTGTCTTCTGCTAGGAGGCAGAAGAGGAGGCTTACAGATGCAATCCACTGAACAGTTTAATTTTTACTGCTGTAGATATAGAACATCCTGAATAAGAGCAAGGGGCAGGGGCCCTGCAGGACTTAAAAGGAAGGTAAGACAAGTTCACAGATACTAGAAATAACCCAGCGGGACATGTCATTCCCTACTCTACCAGCTAAGATGCTCACAAAAACTCAGTGTTGTTTTGCTCCCCAGATACTAGAATTACAGCAATAAGTATAAAATAGGGCCAAGCATGCACTGGCACTGAACATCTACATTCATTAACGCTGAGGAGATATAGCGGCAGCTTCAGACAGGGATTTTAAGTTACAACATTTTTAAGAATAAATAATTTCCTGAGCCACTGGTAACGTAGATCATGTTTAACCCCTTGCCAGGCATGTTGCCACATACTGCTGGAGGCCATAAAAAACATTTGATTTATCTCATATATCTCCACAAGCATTCCACAATAGAACAAACCAATTTCCACTCCATAACAAGACAGCCAGGAAGCTGTCGGATAAAACATCCGTAAGTGTACAGATATGCGCGCGCATACATTTACTGCAATCAGACTCTTACTTGATTGTCTCTTGCTGGGTATCCATGATAACCTGAAGTCAGAGGCTCGTTCTGCAAGACAAGAAAACAAAGAGTGAATTTAGTGTTTACAAGGAATAGAAACCAAGGAATTATACATCTGTCAACTCAGCCAAAACTAAGAACTTGCATGAAATGGGGGAGGAGCTAAGATTAAAGTATTCTTCTAACGTCTTATGTTCCATGCAAGCCAATACACCTAAAATTAATTTTCAACTGCATATGCCAAATTCTGCAGAAAGAAAAGAAAAAAAGAAGTCAAAGCCATAACATAAGCATAAACTAATCCTACCTTACCCTCTAATTTCAGTTGTGTATAATTTTTGTAATTTTCCAAAGAATTTTTATAAGCAAACTTCATTTACCATCATGAAAACTGAACAAAACAAAAGATTACAGAAGCTTCTGCCTACCTTGCTCAGTCTTGAAGAAATGTTTCCCTAACCATTAACCATAAAAGTGTCAATTTTCTCCTTTCCAAAACTAAACTAATAGTTTAACATGAACTTAAAAAGCAGACAGTGTAACTTCAAACACCCCGGTAAGCCTGACCAATACCTCACACACTCCCAACGGGACATCAATCCTCTAGACTTTCTTCCTTCACCCCAGAAGGGTCTCTGAGCCTACACGTTTTGTGTTATTGGCAGCCCCATCACTCTGCTCTGCGGGAATATATGAGCCTCCAACACTTCTGGAATTTCTCCATGAAATTCCCAGACTTGTCTCTATTTTAGCAGTGCAGCAGGGATTAAGGTAACGTACTTCACAATACTTCCTAAATGTTTATTTCTATTTCTTTTCTGTTACTCTCCCTCCAACATCTCCTATTCAAAATGGGGAGAGGGCACTCACATGCACCCTACGTGTGCATCTTTCTCTCTGGGTGGAGGATAAACTAAACCAGACAAAGCCAGTATCAATTCCACGCTGGTACCCCTGCACATTCACGAGCAGCTCCCAGCAGAATGCTAGGAGGAGGAAAGGAGGCAGCTGCCCTCCACAATCAGTTTAAGTCTGTTCCTATCTCTTGTTATGACTTGTGAGGAGGAACTCCTAAGCCAGCCCTTCACTTTCTCCAGAAGCTCTTGGGTAAGGGAGGGGGAAAGAGAGGCCCAAGGGGAAGACCCTGACAAAACACAGCAAAACAATCCCAAATCATCAAAAGCAAAGATATTCTGGGCATGAAGCTGACTGAGATGTACGATTGCTGTCAGGAAGAGCTTTTGTTGAGATGTTTTGGGGTTTGTGCTGGGATATTTGAGTCAAACAGGCCAGCTCCTACCAGACAGAGGTCTTCTGCCCTACACAGGGCATGTAGCTGCTGGCACAATTTCAGTTTACACAGGAACACTTTAACACAACTTCTGCTGAAAAGCGAGGTGCTAATAATACAATACAGGGACTAGCAATGCTATTTTAAGTTCATATTCATCCTCCCTCTCTTCCTCTTTACCTCAAACCTGCCCAGGGGATCCTCCATGGAAACTTGCCAGGAAACATCCAGCCTCTCCTCAGGCTCTCATGCTAAAGCTACAAGAACGCGCACAGTATGAGCGCTTCAAGGACAAGAAAACTTCTGGCAGCCAGTTTTGGGGATTAACAGTAATTAATTAGGTTGACCACCCTGTGAGTACATTCTTCTCAAGTACTAATAGCCAGCAAGCAGGTAAAGCACAGAACTCCACAAACAATACAGAAACAGAAGGAACAACACAGAAGTTGAAAGAAGCAAGTGGAGACTGACAGCTACAGTACCACAGTCTCACCAAGCTTTTGGGTTTTAACTGTGAACTTAATTAAAACCCGAGCAACATCATGATGAAAACGCATGGCTAGCACTTTTCTCCGCCAACGTAAGTACATACTATAAGAAAGTACTTTGACTGCTGTCTCTCTCACACATTACAGTTTACTAACTTGGGTAAGTGCAATAAATGTCAACCTTGTATCAGGAGATATGGTCTTCTCCTGACAGACCATTCCAGGTACACTTTTAACAGTACTTGTACACACACCTGTGAGGTCAGTACCTCAAGCATGCTTGTGTGCCAGCCTCTCTCAACACCTTGGAAACCAGGAAGATTTCCACACAGAGAATAAGGAATGAACGGAAAAGTTACCACTGCAGATACTAAAGATACGGGCAATGAACACAATCAGAAAGTTATAATGAAGAAAGGAAAAAGAAATTGTTATCTTGAGGATGATGTTCTTCACATCAGGGACTAACAAGAGGGACTGTCACAACGAGGCTGTGGCAGAAGAGACAAAAAGAACTTTGTGGCATTTCTTGAAGCCAAACGGCCTGGATGCCCAGAAACCACCTCTAGAAACAGAACGGTTTCATAAGTAGAAGCAAATCACGAGAGTGGGAAAAGGAAAAGACAGACGATTCCCGAGATTGGAGGGCAGTACATAAGAGGTCAGAAAGAAACAAGAAAAATTGAGTGGAGGAAAAAAAACCACCACAGCCAGCAGTCTCCACTTTGTTTTCTGGAAGACAAACCCCACAAATCACAGACTAAAAATGTTTGAGGGATATGGTTGCATCAGAAAGTAAAAGAGGTGAAAGGAGGTTACATTAGGAAAGCAAGTGTTTGGAGAATGCAGAGGTTAGAAAGAGGGTAGCAGCTGGACCATTAAGGTCACAAAAAGGCCAAAGATATCTCTGCCTTTCATACAGCAACGCTACCACCAAGTACTGAACTCTTTGCAAAATCCCTGCTGTGCGTATCATTGCTCTAATTGAACTTAACTCTCCAAGAGAAGGCAGGAAGCGCCTAGGGAAACCGTCTCCTGCCAATAATCTCCAGCGCTGCCAATTTTACAGGTCACTAATGGTGAATCCGGGGCCTGCTGCATGATTATTCCATACGGAGTTTGCTTTTCTTGAAAACTAAACAGAGCAAGAAGTGAAAGCATTAAACTCTTGAGACTGGAACAGGACAGTCCAGAAACATCCAGACAGAAAATCCCTGTTATTTAGCAGGCGATCTAAGGCAGCAGAGGCTGGGGATACAACTCAATCTCCTCCTCTGCCTGAACACACACAAAATTAATCTCACAAAATGGAAGCAAAAAGAGAGAGAGGGAAGATTTAACACAGATTAAACACCCTGCACACAAACACGGAGAGACCCTGCCTTCTGGCAGCAGCCTGGCGGGAGAGGAAACCCCCAGATAACTTCATCTCTCTTGCCGCTCCCTCCTGCCAACTACATTTCTCTTTTAATACCAACATGCAACCACACATTCGTAAAGAAATTGAGTTAGGCAGCGCTAGCCTGCAAAGTCAAATCAAACTGCCACTGGGATGTTTCATTACTTTGTTTACCACTGAAAGGCATTTCTCAGGTACTTACAATTTGCTTTAAAGCGGGAAGAAAAAAAACCGAGAAGCTAATACAGTACATCAGCTTTCTGCAACACACATTGTGATTTTATTCAAACCATATCAACGATCTCACATATGGGCTTCCACACTTCTGTAGAACACGTGAGCATTGTGGCTGTACCCCAATAATACTCTCTGTGCCAGCCAACTGGATTCAACAGTATGAAAGTCACAACTCGGTCAAATCCACTAAGCCTTTACGCCTCCCTCTTTACTTCAAATCTCCCCCCTTCTTTGATTTCCCCAGCCTTGCTACCACAAGTTCTTTTCCACCAACATTGGCAATATTAAGGTCTGCCGCAAACTGCAAGCCACGGGTACCATTGCGGGTCACAAGGTAAACACAGCACAGCCATTTGCAGATGACTGAAGAGCAAAGGAGACACTCCTGCACTAGCAGGACAGCCAGGCTTTGGGGTCATTGGGTTTTTGACACCTCTCAACTTGCTAAATTTTAACAGGAGGAGTTGTCCATAAACTGGACACCAGTAAGAAGTGATCAGCTCTGCAGGTGCTATTAACTTATGAAAGGCCATAGAGAGCTGGAGTAGAGTCAGTCCTCTGGAGGAAATGTCACAGCTGTAACACATAATGGAAGGTCTGAAATTCCTCTCATCCTTTTCTTAAGAATAAAACTCAATTTTAGCTTAAAGAGGCAATAATTCTCTTTGACCTAACTTAACCCCAGAACAAATTAATTTTACATCATAGACTCGCCACTTTGCCAGACGCAACAATGAGTGAGGCCTAAGAATTGTTTCTTGACAGCCAAACTAAACCTAAAGCCTGCAGATTAAAACTCTGCTGGTAGGAACTATTAGCTTAGTGAGTTCATCCATATTTCCCCAGCCAGAGAATCAATTCCTGCTGAATTCAAGCTTCAATGTGAAGTGTTGAGTCCTTTTGCTTGCAAAGATAACCTCAGGAACACAACCAAGCAACCTCTCTTCCCTAGGTGTGAGGCATGCCTGCTTTCCTGGCTGGGAGAAGGCGAGTGAAGTTAATGCAATTCTTTCTAATTTCACAACCGCCTCCTGGGTTCTGAGCAACAGCAGCAAAGCCAACACGAGAACAGCTCATTTGCCTTTGCTCCAGCTGCCCCCAAGAATTACCACCGGTGCAGCAGCCTAGTGGCTTGGACAGAAGTGACGAGGGAGAGCCCCAGCTCCAGAGAGCCAGAAACCCTTAGACTACACAGAGCAATGAAATAAAGGCAACAAGAAATTACTCGTTCCTCCCAAAAGCAAAATGGGTTTTTGAAGTGGTGAGATAGCACAAGCTACACATTTATCAGAGACTTGTGCTAGACAAACAGAAGCCACATTCTAGAACACAGAGAATAAGATGTTTACCAAAACAAGGCTGAAAACACTGGCAATGAAGCTATTAATCTGAAAGTGACAGTTGCGAAAAAGTAAAGCTCACCAGCCAGACAGAAATCCCAGCACTGTTCACCACAGCCCAGTGGTTTCACCATCTTTTATACTTTGCTTCTTGCATAGCAGGAAAGACACAAACCCTGTGCTGGGGGGGGTGCGTGTGTGTCTTGAAAAAGGCTTTCTAGTACTTTAACTGTGGCAGAACACTAGTAAAACTGTAAATGCTTTGACCTTATTATCAGGTACCCGAAAATAGGTAATTGTTCATTAGACCCCTACTTGCACAAATTATTGTGTATAAGCAAAAAGGAAATACCTGTTTCTTTGTCCAAGTGTATCTGATGCGTTCAGTCTGCCTTCTCAATTGTGTGTGCCATCTCCCTACCCCAAATTGTCTGTGGATAAAATTAATGGGACAAGCAGCATCTAAGGCTGAACTACCGATTATTAATGAAAAACTGAACTAAAGTAGTTTTTTAATGGATCTTAATGTCACCCTTCTCCCTTGATACTTACCCTAATTTGATATATAGCTCTCACTAATCACTCCACAATTCCAATAACTGACTCTATAGTGTGGGACACTTCCCTTCAGCTGTCTTCACTTTCAATTAAACTTGCTTCTCGGCTTTGGCTGGTTTCCAGACACACAGACATCATCTAGCAAAGGACTTCCATTTATTTGCTTCCTTGTTAGTGTCCTGACATCAACAACCTGTATGATTTTCTGGACACAAGTAACAGGACTTACATTTTACTCCTTACTCATCTTTTTTTTTTTTTTTTTAATGCATTTGTGGACTATAAGACCAAGGTTTTGATAAAAGGCGCCACACCAAGTACACTGTGCGCCGCTGCCCTTGATGGCTGGGAAGACGCACTGGCTGGCAGGGCCCCAGCTCCCCATGCCTGCCCAAATTACTGAGGCCACTTCTTGAGGGATGGAAAACCAGAGGTGCCGCTGCCAGCGCAATGCTCCGGCTGCAGGGTGCGTGGTGCAGGCAGCTGCCCCCACGGGAGCAGGGAATCGCCCACGGGCTCCCCGCTCCAGGCCCTGGAGGCCAGGGCCTGGTGGAGATCGGGATGAATCTGGCCCGTCTTCCTTCCTGGAATTCTGGCTTTGTTGTCGCAGCAACGGTGGCCTCCGGCCTGGCCCGCCCGCCCCAGGTTTCCCCTTCTCTTACAAGTATCATGTTTTTAGCAGGAGCTGGCACAATATCAGACGTGTGGGATGGGAGAGCTCCTGCGCCAGCCGGACTGCCTCCTCGCAGGGCCCTGGATCCCTGGGGGGCAGCCACTGGGGTTCCCCACCTCTGGCCTCTCATCCACTCCAGCCCCCCAGCACAAGGGGGTCCCCATCCCAGGCGCCCGCGCTGGCCCCAAGGCTTTGCCAGCCCACGGCTCTCCAAAGCTGGACACCCGCCCCTGTAGCGGGGATGCTGCACCCCGCAGGCCCAGGCAGCCCGTGACCCATCGTGGGGCCTGCAGGCCCTCCTCAGCCATCATTAATGGGCAGGAGCCCAGGCAGGGCCCAGCCAGAGGGAGGCCAGGCTTGCCAGAGGCTCCTGGGGCGGGAAGCCCGGTGACACAGTGAAGACGAGAAAAGAAGGTGATGTCAGATTCATAAAAATAGCCTTCTGCCCTGACCACAGTTTGAATACTTTGGAGCAATTAACTAGGCAAGCCCACGAGGTGGCCAGCAAGACAGAACAAGGCAAATTTGGGGGAGGCTGCATCCCTGTCTAACAGAGCCCTGGTGAAGCCACGCAAACATGTCGGTGCAATTTTCTGTACTTAAAATACAAATTTTCTTAACTCTAACCTGCTGGCACTTCTGTTCTGAGAAACCCTATATATCCACAACGGGAACAATAACTGGTTGGTATAATAGAAGCTGCAGAACAGAATACACACAAATATACGGCTGACCAAACCACAAAGAAGGATGGTATTTAAACTTCCAGGTCTGTTGAAAACTTCAGTATGCAACAAGTTTACAAATACACACTCAGGTTTTAAGCTGACAGCGTCCATATGAAGTTATGATACAGATGTCTAATTTCGCAGAGAGAAGAGAGACTTTCATACACAGAAAGCACTTCCACAGCTAAAATGGAAGAGCTAAAATTGAAGGATTTTACAGAGATTCTTTATAACAACACAGATTCTTCTCTCTTTTTTTTTTTTTTTTTTTTTTTTTTTTTTTTTTTTAAGATAATGGAATTAGCTTTCTGGAGGTCAGAAGCAGCTTTCCAGATCAGCCAAGGGGTGTTTTCAGCTTCTCAAAGAAAGATATGAGATTTCATTAATTTAATGTAATTTAAATGTGCAAAACATACACTTTTTTTGGACTACATATGGCAGCATCCTCATACTGCTCTGGGCATAAAGGTAATGCAGCCTGCGTCTGCTGGTCCATGATCTACGTTGGCAACAATAGATCCAGTGCGAGTCAAAGCCCCTGGGAATACTGGGCACAGTGTGATGTCTATGATCCAGCAAATACAAGGACGCTCTGCATGCACAGAAGTCAATAGCACAGAGTATTGATTTCCCTCCTCTTTTAGTAGGCAGAAGCATTTTAAAATGGCAGCTCATCTTCACTTCCACTCTTACTCAACAGGAACAGGACAGTGCTCATTACAAGGCTTTAAAATCCAGCACTGGGGCACCTTTGGATGCCGTAATTGTTACATGGGGCTGAGGGCGCATTTCACATGTAATTCATGCTAAGCCACGCACTACAGGGCAACGTGCTCATGGCATGAAAATGCGGCTTGCTCAAACACAATAGCTACAAGGTTTCACAACGTGAAGAGGACTACAGAGCTTTGCCTTAGTAGATGGCTTCATTGCATCTCTTTCTCAAAAAAAGTAGATAGAGAATATGGGAGAGAACAGGACGAGGGAGAGGATAGATCTCAGATCCAGAAGGGAAGTCAGTTGATCACAAGCTTCTTGACTGATTTTGCAGATACTCAGAGGCTGTTGCTAAAAGGAAAGAAGAGTACTCCTACTTTCCAGAATGAAATTATAGTTGTTATATTACCTGCAGAAGAGAAGGCTGAAAATAATTGGTTGGTTGGGTGTGAAGAGGCTGTGATATAAAATTAAACCTGTCTTGCTTTTAGGGAAATTGGCACGAAAAAGAGATAGAGGCACAACAGCACATGATTCAGATGGCATCATGCTGTATACCAAGTGCTGCAGGCAAATAGGTGCAAGAGGAATTTTCTGTGCCCTGGACATATTGGCCTGATTGCATAAGCCGCCCTAGATAGTCACAAAAATCATTTTCCCAGGTTCACATTACAAACCAGCTTCGCTTTCCCCAAAGACATAATTTCTTCAAGCAGCCTAGCCAAATGCAGTTTCACCTCCAGGGCACTGCAAGTGCCCACAGCCAGCCTGAGAAAGGAGAGAAGCAAGGCAGGCAGGCTGAAGGGCCAGAGCTGTAATGGCAAGGGGTTAAAAAGCCCGGAGGAGTGAGGAAGCACAGGGCTTGGGGCGTAGGGTGAAGAAAAGGCAGGCTTCAGGAGCGTCTCGGCGGCCAGGGCTGGTTCTGATTAAGCCCGAAGGATTGTGGAGCCGCACAGGAAGCGCTGGGGGTCTCAGCCGTCGCCATCCCAGACACACTAGAAATCTTTGTGTTCCAGCAGCACCATCTGGAAACAGTTAGAGAGAAACAACTCCCAGGCCTTCCCTCCCAAAATAAAAAAAAAATAAATCCACTCTTAAGACCATTAAGCCTGGCCTCTTCGTCCCCCTCCTGGAAAGCTTCTCTCCCTGCAACCGTGAGGAACAAAAGGGCATCTATACAAGGGATTGGAGTGCTGCGAGGGCCGCTTGCACAGCACAGCAGGCCCCTCTGCTCACGAGGGGCATCCCAAAGTGGCATCACAAGGGACAGAGAAAGACTGAACCCTCCGCCTCCTGGGCGGCACACTGCTTCAGAAGCAGTGCTGGTGAAAGAGCACCCACGACACTATTCGTCCCTAGTAAAACTAACACGGGGAAAACATGGACAGTGAGTCCAACTGCAGCTAGAATATCCCCAAATGGGAGATGTGCCTGTTGAAGGCTCACTCTGAATTTTGGCCCCTTGGAAGCTCTCATTTCTGTGCCAAAATTCAGCACACAGATGCAAGAGAATCCACTCCAGCAGAGACAAATATTCCAGACGCACGCCAGAGATTTAATTCTGTTCTTAAGAGGACAGAAAGACCATGATGCGAGGTGCATCATCATGGTGATGCTCTCCTGCTGACTCAAGAGGTACCAAGAATTAGAAGGGCGTCGGAGACTGATCCAGCCACTTCCAAGCCCCGAAGGGCTCCTTCTGATAAGGACTGGGACAGCCTGTTAGTGCCTCAGCAGATGTTCTGGAGACAAAGAGGGTGTCTGTCTGCAAAATGCCCTTCGCTTGTATTTTAAAAAGGAAAAGGAGAGGTCACAACAATTGAATTTTACCAGAATAAATCACCATGTAACAGTTCATTAGAGAGTAACTCCCCTTGCAAGGGTTGCTATCTCCACAGGGAAGTAAAGCCTGCAGGGCTTTTACCCTTCCCTCCTTGCCTTTACCTTTATTCACCTCTCCCACACACATCAGTATTTTTCAGGCTTTTTCTTCTAATTAGACACCCAAGTGCTATACACTTGCTTACAAAAATGTAGAAACATATCAAAACAAAATCAAAGCTAACCTTTCAACATCCCAATTAAGCAATTACATACGAAAAGTAACATGACTGATTCCTGCTGTAACACAATACCATTCCACTACAGAAAACACACCTTTGCTTTTCTTCCTACATCCACCCTGCAACTGAGTGCCATCTCTTTATGGGACACAGACAGTCTGGATGGGATATGGCCACATGCCAAGGCCCTCTATAACTGGAGTGCAATTCATAAAAATAAGAAGAAAATAACAGGTTTTCCCAACCATTAACCAAAGACTCCTTGGAATCCAGTTCTGTTATACAAACCTCTTTGTTGTTCCTGCGAAGCTAACTATTGGTAAACACGATTGCCCCGAGATGCCAGCATGGTAGCTGTGGTCACACCTCTCTACTGAGTATATGAAAAGAAAGAAATCCTGCCTAAGCTACCAGAAATACCCACCCTAGACAAACTGTCCAGCATGGCAGGCTATAGCTGATGCCCCAACCTAGCTAAATAACTTAAGCTGCAAGAATGAAGCATCCCCGTGCAGGCAATGGTCATAGCTAGAAAGGGGTTAAAACAGAGAGGAAGGGAGCACTAATCAAAGAATCTCCTTCCCTCCCAAAGGAGGAACACCTCCTCTCTGGAATAGTTTTGAGAGGAGTTTCAGTACGTGCTTTGTTTCGAAATTTTGAGAGAAAGGAAGAAAGACCTGCCCTTCACTTGGAAGGCTGCATCCAAAATGTCAGGAGAGTGCTCTGCAAAGAGAGCAAAATTCAAAACAAAACACCACCCAATCCACCTATGGGGACAAAACGAGGCATTTACAGTACGTTACTGTTTCCATTTCATTGCACACAGAAGCAAGGCAAGCCACTCTGAAGGCATTTCTAAGAAAGATCGTGTTACTGTGGAGAGCAAAATTATCCAGCGAGGTATCTGTAAGTGGTCAGAATTCTTCAGTTTGGCCCAGATGGGAGTGCTAGCCCTGCTTATAAGGGAAAAGCTGCTCCTGCTGCCGCCTGTATTCCACCCGCAAGGGCCAAGAACTTTATGTATTAACAGAAAAATGAAGTGAGAGACTGCCAGCAGTCTCAGGCATTGGACATTCTTATACTATTGTACAACCCGTGTTTAAACACAGCTGTCAACCACAAAAATAAGATTGCAATTAAACAGCAAGAGTTCATAGGAACAAATCGGGCCTGTGAAAGGTCGAAACAGGTGCCAGAGATCTTCGTGGTGACTGCAGCATTAAAATACCAGGCTGTTGCACGCCAGGCACCTAGGAGGCTGCGAGACCTGGGTCTGCGGAACAGGCAGGAGATAGACACAGTTCTTGCCTGCAGCATCCCGCAAGCCTGCAATGCATTTCTCTCATTTTACCAGCTTTAGGTTTAGTTAAAGACCAGGAAGTCCTCAGAAACAGCAGACAACCTCCTTACAGAGCCTCAGTTCCACCCTATTGTCTTTACAGATAGTCTGAAGCCACTGGAAAAAGACCCACACACCTCCCCAGGAGGTCTCAAAACCCCCGGATTGCACATTCCTGCCAGCACCACACAAAAGCAAAGCCCCCTCCCTTCCCTGCCTGCAAGGCAATGTAATAAACAAGCTGCTCTACCAGCGGTGGAACTAACCAAAACTAGTTCCTCGCAGATTTGTACCCCCTGCCCCCCGGCTGCTTCCCGCCCCAGCCTCCCGCAGCTATAACCACAGCCCCCCTTCGCCATGTCCCCTGCCATGGTCCGGCCAGGCAGAAGGGAGCACACGCCACGGCCAGACCAATCCATCTGCCTGCTCCATGTGGAGTGTGTAATCCACGAGTCCTGACCGCCTTGCCCTCCGTGGAGCACTTCTCTGCATCTCTCCCCCTGCCTCACCCCATCATCATTTTTCATGAAGCTTTTAGGAAGGCAATAGCATTACAATTTTACCAACTTTTAAATGCAATCAAAATTACCACTTGGTTTTTAAGTATGCACGCGTGGGAAGGGATTGTCACAGCATATTCACATAAAACTTGTTTCCTTCACAACTTAGTCTAAAAACCTCTTCTGTGTGCAATCCCTGGAGACTTCTTTGCATTAAGAAGTTACACTTCTCTCCCTGAGCCCACAGATGAAGCGCGAAACACTCCACTCCTGAAATTACAGCATCGTTTATCTTCCTATGCGGCACATTCAGATGAAGGAAACAAAGAAGGGAGCCACCCTCCCACTGAACACACAAACAGCTTAAATTAGGTATAGAGAAACTGGCAGTATAGCTAACGCCTGAACTGGAACAGACCAAAGGCAGTGTGGCAAACAGCAGACGAGAGGGCCAGTCAAAGCTTCAAACCATGCCAAAGCACCACTGCCTTTTTTGTTTTATTTCTCAAGGTTTCTTTGTATATATAGGCAACATTTTTATTCAAAGCTCTAGACAGTTGCAGCCCTATACAATTCAGTTCTACTTGCTCCTTCCTTCTGCACACTTGGTAACAACTGCTTGGCCCAAGTATAGAGAGATTAGAACTCAACTCCCGTCAGCTACACAGTGATACGAAACACCTTCTAAGAGCACGGCTTTTACAGTCAGACTAAGCCAACCTCAAAAATCACAC
Organism: Gavia stellata; assembly: GCF_030936135.1. Taxonomy (NCBI): domain Eukaryota; kingdom Metazoa; phylum Chordata; class Aves; order Gaviiformes; family Gaviidae; genus Gavia; species Gavia stellata. Next base: position 59,026,030 of record NC_082597.1, on the reverse strand, counting down.
TACCAACAAAGGGAATCGCCCTCTTTTTTCCCCTCCTGCTCCCAAGTGTGCATCCCTATCTCATCTCTTGCATTTGCAGTAAGGATCACAGAAGAACATGGCAAGGCAGATCAGCTTGCTGATCCTCCTGGAAACTAAAACCTCAAAAAGGAGAAGGATTAGTTTCATGAACAAAGGTGGTGACTACAGGCCACGTAATCTCTAACACCTGTACAAGGGAGGGTGTAAGACCACATGGTTAGTCAGGGAGAAGGCAGGGCTCCTTTTCCAATGAAAGCATAGTCTTAGATCAGCTTAAACCAATGATGAAACTGCAACAATGTGAGCTTTGCTGACAAGCCTCCTTCTTAGAAACTACCAATCCTTGACCTCCATGCATTTCAGAGCCTTTTACATGGGCATTTTTAACACTGCTTTAAGATTCAGAGTTTTTATTCCCTTCAAGAATTGATACAAAAACCATCAAGCAGTCATCTGAGGCAGCAGAATAAAGTCTTATTTCTCATCACATTTCATGGCTTCCCTTCCTCATGCCAAAATACCTCCAATACTGTATGGCCTAACCAGATACAGGTGATGTTTGCCCACACTCTTCTCCTTTCTTCATCAGAAGGGAGCAACTCAGGTCTGCTGCTGCTCTACTAAAGAGTGGAGGTGCTTAAGCAAGCTTTCATGAGCAAAGGGATGCTCTATAGATAGTAGCCATGGGTATCCAAAACCAATCCATCACGTTTGTTCTGTTAATTATTTACAGAGTTGTGAGAATCCATGAGGAAAAAGGCATTTTTATCAATTAAATCTATCCACACTCAGCAGTTAGTTTTCAGAACAGTAATTGGGGAGGACCCATAAAAACAGATGCTAATATTTTTTTCCCCCACTGGATTTGCAAAAACACACACAGACCCCTTCTGTTTTCAGTGCTTTGGATTTGTGACCTCCATATCTTTCTGATAAAACGCACCACTCTTAGCTACAGGCCCATACACAACTGTCACAAAGAGATGCCAAGGATTTGACAAGACCAACTGCAGAAGTTTTGGCTGGCACCAATTCTAGGGACAATGTTGATGGTAGGATGAAGCACACACAAGACTTCACTACTAAGCATCCTAAAAGTATGCATCCTCAGTCATCAGAGCTATCCATATTTTAGAGATGTTCCTGCTTCTCTGCCTGATGCTACAGGCTCCAATAACAAGATCTGCACATTGCCAAGAGCTGACTCTACCTCAGCTTGGAGTATGACCTGACTTCAATGACTAATGCTTTCATTACCTCTTAGTTGGACTACAGCATGGTGACACAGTGACAGCACAAGACTTCAGCTTTTAGAAAATTCTAAATCACACAGAAACCGAAGCTGACAATTTCATGCCTTGAAACACTGCAGTTCTCCATACAGATGGCTAAGCAGATCTCAGGGTGAACATTTAACACAGGTCATACTGCAAAACATGCTACTTGAAGACAAGAAGCATTGCGAACTTCATAACTTTCTAGGAGTGGTAGGCACATGCTCACTTCAAATCATCTAACAAAAACATGTAGCAAAACCTTTCATTTACATTAAAAAAGTGAACAGAAATCTACAAAATAACAATCTTGAAGGAGCATATAATGCTTTTTCTAAAGAGGATAGGAAAGCACAAATATATTCTCATTATACTAGTCCCATTTCTTAATGCATTACAAGAAAGCACTTAAACTATGACTGCAGAAGAGAATGCGTGTATGTAAAACATACATTTGTGCACATTACACGTATCTGAACACATATATGAACCTGACCAAAACTGAAACGTAACTGATCCCTAAACTTTGTAGGCAATGACCAACACCAGTGGGGGTTTTGGAGCACTGAAACCATCACAGAAAGGAAGAAAGGCCTAGAAAAGCTGCTGGATTTACAGTGCATCTTCCTAGTGCCAAAAATCAAGTATTGAGGCACCAACACTATCACCTGCAGTGTATATACGTTTCTGTCAAAATGAAGCTTGTAATTCTCCCCAGTGAAACGTCGAACCTCCCAAATCCCATCCCGTATGAAGGCAGCATTGCATCAGTCAGAGTCTCTTGAAAGATAGCGCTGGTGCCTGAAGGATTACTTGCAGTTTTAAAGCAGCAGCAGAAAAAGAAAAAAAAATTAAAGATGCTGGGATTTCACACAGATGCTGCTGCTGCATGGGAAAGCTGTTATCAGCTGCACAGAAAGGCACTGTACAGATTCAGGACAGAAGGGCTGAACACGTGCAAATCACAGATTGAATGAGATTGCTTCTCTCCCCCACTGCTCTTCAATCGGATCAGGAGTATGAGGGAAGGAGCCGGAAATCTTCTCCCTTCTATAAACAGCCAAAAATCTCCTGGGGGAAGAAAAAAGAGGGAAGGAAGAAGAACAAGTTTTCCCTTCCTCCTGCTACCATTACTAAAGCCAAAATGCGTATAAATGAGAAGCTCCAAAACTTAAAATATCTACTACACAAAGATAATAGAAAAGCATATGGCCCCAAATTCTGGAAATAGCAATTCTAGCTCTCTCCTGCATCCTAGAAGCCATGTATTACAGTAAAGCTTAGCTTCTCAACTGACTACATGTAGGCCTCGCCAATCACGAGTCCCAGTGCACCAGCTTTTGTATTTACTTCTGGAGGGGCTGAATGCTTTTGCCCACAGCAAAAACACATTTGCAAGTCCTGTGTGCGAATGGGGAAGTGCAGCCCCAGACCTTGTCCTGGTTGCTTCATGAACACCGTTGCAGGCTTCACACCTTTGCTATTTCTTGTCTCCCTTCCACTCATCCAACTTTAAGAGCATTAGGAGGAAGGAAGCTTGTTTCAGACATTTCCCTCTCCTCTGTTGACAGGGTATACTATACTTCTCTCTATTCTGCCTGTATGAAGGACAAAACAGGTGACTTCACCCTCTGTTCCCTTCCTTCTACTCTTTTTGATTCAATAACTGGTCAATACTCATGGACACATGCAATGATCTAGGCTTTCCTGGTGTTTGTTTTGCTTCTCTCTCCATTGAATCACTTCAAGTCCCCTCTGCTGCTTGCTGTAGAGAAGCCACAGCAAGTGATATTGTAGACATCACTTCAGAGATAACGGCATATTCCACTGCTCCAGGCATAAGAGTCAAAGTGGGGAAGAGAAAGACAGCACATCCTTCCCCCTGGGTTCCCCACCACAGCCCCACACTGCAAACTGAGGCCAGGGAGATGAGCAGCAACTCTGAAAGACTTCGCCTTTGGCTGAGGGGCCAACGTTCATCAGGAAAAGCTTCCCACTGGCCAGCAGAAAGGTGCACCCCTCCAGTATCCAGCATTTGCTCTGGTGTGAAAGGACTGGGTTTCTCTCTGGAAGGGAGCTCCATTTTCTCCAGCATTTGTCAGACCCTAGGGACCCCAAAGCACTTTATCAAACAGTAAAATCCCAGAGGGGTGTAACAGCACAGGATTTAAAAAAAAAAAAAAAAAGCACCAGGCTCTGCCTCTTTGTACCCAATCATTTACATATCACCTCTATTATTGGTCACAATTCTGATTATTACCCCTACTTCGCTCATCAGATACACTAGTTTTTAAATATCAACATAACTACTAAACAGAAATTCAATCTAATGTCAAGGCTGATTTATTCATCAAAATCACCAGAAGGAGATTCTGGACAAAGAGAATGAGACAAAGAAAGGGCTGATTTACATGATCCAATTAGAGGTGAAAAAAGCACTCCTCTGTGCAGCCAGGAGGAGGACCTGAAACTCTATCCGACCCCATCAACTAGGACCAGAGAGCACTCTGGTCAAAAGGAAGCTTCCCCAGGGACCAGCCACCTGCTGTAATTGCTTTAAAAAGAAAACATAGAGGAACAAAGCAGAGCTAGGATCAACACAATGAAGATGGTACCAAACACATCCAGAAATTCTTACAAAGAGAAGTGATAATCTCCTCCAAAAGTATAAAACATGTCTTTGGTAGCTTTTATGAGTTGTGATAACATGAACAGTAGAGATCTTTTAAACATTTAACAAAAAAATTATTCAGATTAGTAAGACTAACATCACAGGCAAATGGGAAATGGTTTCCATTATTAGGACAATAAAAGAAACATTTCCTCTCAGAAAATGTGAAATGTTGATTGCTTTTTAGCACAACCACCCCGGAAATTTGTGTGTAAAAAATAAGGACGTGGTTTGCAGAGAAATCCACACATGAAGGCAAAATACAGATAGGATACCAGCTACCGCATATGGAGAGATGGTAGAAAAAGTTTAGGACCTGGGAGCCTGGGCAGACTTCAGCACAGCTGCAAAGCAGAGAGAGATATAAACACACACAAACCTGCCAACAACCCTTCAAGCAGTGAAAGGCCTAGCGCACACCTACACCATGGACGGAAAGACCATGGAGCAACCCAGTCTCACTGACCCACGGCTACAAAACTCCAGAGCGAGCCTGGCTCCGGCGGCCAATGCCTCTACCCCACTACCCTGAACTCACACAGCACAGGGTGCCCCCAGGGCAGGCACAGCAATGAATTCATCACCGGGTGCTGGCAGGGTGCCCCGACACGGGGAATTCGATAGGAACAGCAGGCGGAGGACGAGTGAATAATTCAGGCACTCCGCTCACTTACACGGCACCGCATTGAGGAAAGACGAAGCCAGCTTGCATCACCTTCAGCCACCCCACGTGCTTACGTTCAGGGTCAAAACGGGAAGCCAGGGCATGAGCATCACACAGGTGGGCAAGCCCCACGCTGCCCGGGAAAGCCACCGGCTTGCTGAACCACGCCACGCTGGCAGGAGCCAGGGAGCCCTGCCTGCCCTTGCCACCAGCAGGAGAGGAACGCCAACACGCTACACAGCACTGCTTGTTCCTCTCACACACAGCTCCCTGTGTCCCGCCAGGAAGGAAAAGCCACTGGGAGGGTCATGTGCTCTCCATCAACCCGGCTCCCAAAGCTTAAAGCAGAAGAGGACAGAGGCTAATCTCCTCTCGCAGCCACTGCTCTGCTTTAGGAAAGGCTAGCGTTAGATTAGTCTATCAAAACTAGGAAAAGCTGGGGGTAAAAAAGGGATAAGGGAAGACAATAAAAGTGTGTTGGGGATATGAAAAATGCTAACCTTCAAAGCAACAGGGTTACTGACTCAACATTGCATCATGCAGCAGAGGAAACAGCTTTTGGAAAAAAATCCTCTGTGCCGGTCAGTAATGTCTACTGATGACCAGGAGCACACAGAAACACTGGGGAAAGTGTCTGTCTCCTCCACCCAGACTGAGAAGAGACACTGACTACAACTCAACATGCTCCAGAAACACAATTTCTTCTTGCTACCACTAGGAAGGGGAAAACCTCAAGAAGGGCAGAAAGTATCTCTGGACTTCTTTCTCCCCCTTTCCACAAAAACATATGTAATGCTGAAACTGTTCTGCCAGACCTCAAGTCTTGAGGCCAGAAGAGACCTGGCAGATCAACCTGATGTTCTGGGTGCTCACATTTTTAAGGCATGCCTCCCCCAGCACATGCCGCAACATGGCAAAAATGCCTCCAGCACATAATGAGAGTGCTCCCTCCTCCCCCAGCCAGGCAGCCAGCTTTGCCCGAGACCAGGTACCCCACCGGCCGCAACAAAAGCACGCCGAATCGGCCAGGGCATGAACAAACAGCAGCCGACGGCAAGACACAGAGCCTCACCACATACCGGGCAGCTGATAACAGCACTGACTCAGTCTTCACCATGAGGAGTTCTCCCCATCGTTTCTGCTCTCAAGGACTTTCCAACCAACTGATTGGGGGCCAACCACTTCACACGGTGACAGTGCCAGCACTGTCCCAGCTAGCTGTACTTCCCGGGCATCGCTCTACGGCTCAGGGACACGCTTAAGCGAATAGCGCATGCAATGGCACTGTACAAGGCTAAGCAGACAGAGGCAGATTGGGTCCACTATGCTCAGTAGGAGCCTCCGGGGGAGGGGGGGCACCAAACATCTCATTTGCTACCTACTCCTTTTCCCGCACAGGCAGAGGGACAGGGCAAGGCATCTTAAGCACAGATGTCTGTCCCATTACAGATCTCCCTGGGGCCTGCAAGGGCTTAGACTGTAGCTCAGCAGACAAAGAATCCCAAAACGAACATGAAGCCCTACGTAAACCCTCGCAAGCCTGGCATCCCGCAGCAGCTTCTTTATCTTCACTGCATTTCTTATGTTTTTTAATTTTTTTGGCACTCTGCTGTCACAAAGGTAATGTTTGGAATGTATAAATCTGCACCAAAACCTGTGCAGACAGAAAACCTTAACAACTATATTTTAGCTGAATACAAACTTAGTATACGGCATATTTAGATCAAGCCTTTTCACACTTCAGATCATACTGTACAAACACCTGCAAACCAGCAGGTCTTGCTTTGTAAACAGAGGTGGGATGAGAGAGAGGGGGGAGAAGAGTATGAAGCCCCTCTCAGTATCTCTCATTCCTTTTAACAAACAGGAATTACTGCATCATTAGATTTAGTGGCAGTACTTAAATCAGATTTGGCAAGAGGAAAATAAAGCTATTGACTCCTAACATTTGCAACTTTTGAGTATATTAGACCAGCTCCTCCATTTATATTTAGTACACCAGTAAAGAAAGCAGCAGTCTCTAATTAAACAGATGCAGCCTAATCTTTACTGAGGGATCAAACGCACCAGAAACCTTCCCCTTCCTGGTGCCACGGCTCCCTGGGAAGCCGGGCTCTCACACACTGTGGAAACCACCCCCGCTGAGTGAGTCACCACCGCCATCCCAATGGGGCACAATCTGGAGGGCAGTTGGAAACAGCTGCTGGGAGATCAACCGAAACAGGGAGAGAAATTCAGACAAGGTCCCAATTTTGCCTGCTCCAAGAGGATTGTTTTATTCTTCTCACTTTGTCTGGACCACAAGCCTCCCCTCCTGGGACTGTCTCCCCATCGAAGGGGACCACAACCATCATTTTAGCTTCACTGACACCATGATGGACTCCAGAAGCCAGAAGAAACTTATGTGACATGCCTCTTGCTGGTCAGGGAGGGCCTCCTGGAAGAGCTCGTGTGCAGCGAGGTCTCAGGCCATTTCCTAGCTCAAGGAAAAAGGAAAGCAGCACGACTTGGAGGGGACAGAGGGTTGTGATTTGGAGGTACAGGGCTTTGTCAAACACTGCCAGAACAGTTTTTGATATCCCTGGGTTTTTATAGAAGCTGCAGACTTACAGCTCTCACCTACTTCCCCAACTCAAATCGTTCAAGGAACTTACTGATTTCCTACAAGCCTCTCACTATAAAACCTTCCCTGTTCTTCTCATGTTTGCATTGGGCACAAACACTGCTGGCACTGCTTGGGTACACGCTGCTCAAATTCAGTGAAAAAAGATGAAGGATGTAATTTCCCTTTAGCTTTAAATTCGCTACGAAAAGCATGAAAACACTGCATCTGCCATGTGACCACAGGACACTTGCAGATACACAGAGGTCCACACATAGATCCATAATCAAAACGTTTTGGCCTTCTACTGGCACAGCAGCGCACAAGAACCAGCGAAGCATCCTGAAACATAACTGACCTCAGTTTTCATAACTGATCCTCCTCACTCCAAGAAAATTGGGAGTTATTTTATATCATGACCTTCAACCTACAGGAAACGGCAAAGTAAGAGCCGAGGAGGAATATTTACAGAGAGGAAACAGCTGGAAAGGGGCCAGATGAGTTTCTTCAATGTGTATAAAGTTTTCTGACCCCCCTTTTCAGTTTCTGGGCCAGCTGAGAGTCACCGAGCAACACCACGCTGTGCCCAGCTGCAAACGTGAATCTCAACCCTGAGAGTCCCCTTGACAATCAAAGGAAGGGTGGGAATCTCTCAATGAGCCTGCCCAGGAGGTGGAAATACAGCATATTCGGCCAAACCTCATTACAGGGCATCTCCGGCCTTTCTCTCCTCTGCTGCTTGCTCACTGTGACAGCCGATCTATCAGTCACACAGCTCATCAGCACGCAGTTGCCTGTCCCCCTCTGCCCACACCCTCCCCATACACTCCCCAGCACACAGCAGTAATTGCCTTTCCTATTAGCCCACAGCGACAACAGCTGCCATGGCAACTAGCAATGATTTTAATAAGTTTGGTCTGTTTTCAAGGGCAGCACACACGTGCTGGCACATGAGCGTGTTGCAGACGCACACCAAGGGGAAGGAGGGCCTGCCATCAGCTACAAAGGCAGAGCTGAAAACACAGTTAACCAGAGAGACCGCGTATGACCAAAGTTTATCCCCCTCCTCTGCAAGTGGAGAGGACAACCACTCACTCCTAAAGCCGTGCTGGTGTGAGAGAGGTCGACAGCGGCGTGGCAGTGCTAAACATGCAAAGTGCCTTCCTTGGGAGAGCTACAGATGCTGCCCAGGTGACAGAAGTGACATGCAGCTGCACTGTGGGTACAGAGCGCCATGTGAACATATGCACTGATGCTCTTGGCACCAGAGAGATGGGCACAGCAAGCACTTGACACCACCTTGCCTCCTGAAGGGACAGCAGAGGCAACCCAGCTTCTTCAGCAGGTTTTCTTTCTATAGCACTACCAGAGTCTCCTCTCAGGAGAGGAGATACTCTCTGAGTATCCCAGGCTACAGGAAGTCAACATGCAGTTACTGGTTTTTAAAAAAAAAAAAAAAAAAAGATCAGTATTAAGGAGAAAAGTTTTGCCATCGTTGCTGTGCACACACAGAGAAAAAAACCATGCTGACTTACTGCTTTACTTCAGCCCCTCAACATCTGGGGTTACCTGTCACGGTCTCAACTACAAACATCTCCCCTCCTCCAGACTGCACCCACAGGCAGGACCCTCCTGGCACCTGCACCCTTCCAGCATGCCACAGCCCCCCAGGACACCCTGACTCCCCAGGCAGCTGCTGGTGCCCTGTGTCCCTTGCTCCCAGCACCACGGCACAGAGGTCAGGCCTGCGGTATCTCAGGCTAATCTGCAGACCAGTTTAAACTACCGTGGAAAATGCAGTTGCTGCACACCAAGAACGAAGTTGTGCATTACGGATAAACTACTCCAACAACTGGTGGGATCCAAAAGGCGTGGTCCCACACCCTTCCCCAAACAAACCGTGGGTTCACAAGCCATCCCCTCGTTTTAAACATGACCTAGCAGGCAGACAGCCACATCATCCACCACAGTGAAGTCAACTGGATTTAGTAATAAACTCCTCCTCTTTGGCATTCCTCATTTTCTATGAGATCAAGAAAAAGAACCTTGGAGCCAAATGGAGAACAGAGGGAGAGAATCACTTCTTTCAGCAGCTGTTTACCATCAGATCAGCTTAGCCTCGAGGTAAGGTTTCACACCATGCACCCCACGCAGGGAGTCACTACACAGGGGCTGTGCCTCCTGTAGATACCCCACGGACACAAGCCTTTGGTGGCCCAGAGCAAAGGGGTGTTATCAGTCAGACCAACCTACACCAGGAGGCCTAACACTGCTTAACCCAGTAGTACTGATACAACATCTACAAAGCATAAATTTAATACTACTGGGTTTTTTTCAAAAGCCTTTTGAAGGTTTGGCTTAATCAGCTGTTTGTCATCCACTCAACAGCTGCTACAAAGGGACACTTTCTGCTACACAAACTGAACCAATATCCATAAACTCCACATAAAAAACTTGAAGCAAACAGACAAGAAAAGCAATCATGGCATGGTGAAGCCCAGATTTCCAAATCAGCTGCAAGGCTAAACACAGAGTATCATCCCAGTCTCACAAGCTACACAGACTCATGGGAGACGGCATTAAAAAAGGAGAAGAGAAATCTGTACAACCTTTTCCACCATACCACTTATTCTGCACAAGCCTGAAGAAAATATGAAACATCTCTAACAACAGAATGCAAATCCATATACGTGTTTAATTTTAAGTGAATTTTGGTGCTAGGGAAAGATGCTGTAGTTAAAATGCTGCAGAGCATACCTTCCGTTAACACAGCAAGCTGATGCAGCACAAGATGGTAGCAGTGTGCAGCTCACCATGTGTTCCCAACACACTCCAAGGACCATCCTTAGATGGAGTGGGCACCAATTAAGCAAGGAGGCCACCTCATTCAAACTAGGGGAGGAAGGATGGCTCACTGAACCCAGCGTTCTGAGATTTCTGCTCCTCCACAGGTGAGCTGGTGAAGTTGTTTCATTCCTCTGTGCATCACCTCGCACCACGCTTTCCTTCCTAACGTGACTGTTACGCAATTACATGCATTAGGAAGGGCTCAAATCCATGATAACGGAGGCTAGGCTAAAGAATACAGGGATATTCAACTGCTAAAAACAAAGGCTTAAATCTATGAACAGGAACGAAGAGATCTGTTTTGATTCCTGTAATGCTATCTGCCTTGAACAAACCCTGTGGACACATTAGTCTCTGGCTAGCCCATGCATGACAAAAAAAAACTCATGCTACCTAACTCACTCAAGTGACTGAGCCACACTGGAAGTGGTGGAGGAAAAGGACTTCTGGGAACCTTCTCTACTTCCTTCATCTGACATCTGAGCTGTGACTATGACCCTCTCCCCCAAGCAATAACACTACCTCATTTTGCTGTACACCCTCCCTTTCCAAGCAGCATGTGAAAATGATGCTCCATCCTTGCCAGATTCGTTGCTGCCCAGGGGGTTAAATAAAGCAGCAATGAATTGACCGGTCTTGTTAATTTAATTCAGCTACATGGGAAATTTGTAAACAGAAGCAGAAGCCATGACAATACTATCAAAGGGCTCTGAACACAGCATCGTATAATTTGCTTTTGGTTATCACTGCTAACCATGCAAGGAAGATGAAATTTTCCTACCGAACATTTTACATTTTTACTGTTTCAGCTCTTCCAGGTAAGAAGAAAGTTTCCTATAGGCACATCATTTTTGCTACCCTGCCAATTAGCTTCACACATAACATGCTGAATTAGGATTTGACAAGATGCACTACCAGCAACTCCAACCCAGAGCTAATTTAACAGTAGACAGAGGTGAAAGTCTCCCTTGAGTCAACGGGGAAGGCAGCACCACCTGCCCTGGCCCCACTGGAATGGAGCAGCCTTCGGGAGATGAGTGGTACCACATCCCATCCTCCCTTCCCACTGCAATCTTATTTCCACAGTGCATCTGTTTGAACGCAGCGTGTACAAAATTCATCGTAATTTTTTCTAGCAACTTCATGGAGATAGTTGCCTCCATGACAAGCACTACGCAGTAACCATCTGTAGATAAGCAGATCATCCAGAGAGTGAAGCCAACCATCCAACAGCCTCTGCACTCCAGGAAAAATCCATACAAGGCAGAAAAATACTTACCTAGGAATCAAAGTTGAGAAGTGACCTATTAAGAAGTTCTCCACTATTTAGTGTGACCCTATTCATCACCAAAATCCTGCCCAGGAAGTCAGAGGCAGAGAAAGCCTTACAATGGTAGGAATTCACCCATGGAAGGGGAACAATGCCACATGTTTACTCCTGCCCAAAGGGCCCAGAGATTTAGGGATTGTCTTTAAAATCCTATTCTGGAATCAAAAGTAAAAATTGCTAATCCCAGAACCAATCAGACAGATCTGCAAACTTCTGAATCTTACTTGCAAACTCCCAAGAATTCAAGCATCAGGAAATTGGTGACCTAGAGTGAAAAACTGCTCAGGAGAATGAACATAAAAATTGTATTTCAGACTAACCCTGAGGATCAAGTAAACCACACAAGCCAGACAAAACCTTTGCTACTACTGTGCCATCAAGGATGGTCAGTTTGTCCACGGTACTACACCTTTTCCAGAGTATTTGCATCACCTCTTTATCAAGCACCAAATCCAAGAGAAGCAACCCCACATAATACCTTACAATAGATACAGGAGCCCAAGCATAGAGAATTTATGCTTATTTAGAGACAGACTACAGAGTTCATAGAGGAGCTTGCTAATGCCTTGTCAGCAACAGTGACAAAATAGCTGAGACCAGGCATCCTGGAAAATTTCAGTGCACGCAGGAATCGAAAACACTCATCTGCTACACCTCCCAAGGATGGTCAGGGCAGACTCATCACATTCATGTCATAGCCAGAGGGTTCCTCATTCTGAGGGGACAGAACCACTCTCCCCAATTTGACTACAGCCCCCACACCAACAAATACTAAAACCTGACACAAGCCAGAACATTTTTATCATAGGATGAACCAGACCTAGTGAAGCACTATCCATTCCCCATCTACATGTTAAAATATGCAGACTGGCTAGTCTTTTCCCCATACATAGAGATGCCTCAGATTTTCAGATGCCAGAATGATAAGGAAGGAGAACCAAATCACCAAGGTGAAAAATAGCAGCTGGTACAGAAAGGATGGAACAGATACAGAAAGGATGAACAAATGCTGTATCGAACGCTGCACTGCGAAACAAGCCAATCTCCCTATCAAACTCCAACAGAGGTGCCAAACCCTGCCCCATGAAGCTACCAAGACTGTAAGCTACTTCTATGGTAAATGCCTACAGTAATCATGAGTTCCAAAAACAAAACAAATGCCAAGCTCAAAAAAAACCCCACACACACAACACAAAAACTATCTTCCTGTTTTCACTGGAAAGGTCATGCCTATTTAAGGAAACCTTCCCAAGCAACATGGACATGCTCCATCCACATCCATCAACTAACAGCCCAGAGTTAAGTGTAATCACTCATCAAAAAATTCCTAGTCCTTAAAGGAGTCACGGTCCAAGCTGCAAATCCAATCCATGCTCCTCCTGGGATGCAAAGCAGTCACAAATACCTGATACCACTCAAGAGGAAAACATCAACTCATTGACCAGCAGAGGAGGAATCCTTACTCACCCCTTTAAGCACTGAATAACAGGAGGAAAACACACATAAAAAAGAAGTCTCACAGCACCTCCATCTATTCTATTCAACACCTTCCCCATGGGAAACACCCATCCCCAGGAGAACCTATACATGGAGCAGAGTCTGGCTGAAAGATACACGCTTAGCTATGTTCTCAACCCCATAGACAGAGAGGTTTCAGGACAAAACATGAAGCAGCAAGAATTCTTAGTGGTGCTAATTTGTGATTTATCACCAGAAAAAAAGTTATTTTTCTGAATCTGCAGTATCTGGCACTGACCACAAGTTGTTCCTGTTGAAAGAAGACAGAAGAGATCAGGCAAGATGGTGAAATGTAGCAAGTCTTTTCTGGAAGGATGCAATCAGTGGACAGAGACACATGCAAAAAACCAGACCTAACTACAAGTATCTTTTCAATTTCCTGGCATAGCCACACACAGACATATGTATATAGACACATATATCAGATAATTGGTCAGACAACATATACTCAAATGCCAATCTCAGTCTCATTCACCACATCCGAGTCCACCACAATAGTCCAGTTCTTAGAAAAGACTAACTCACAGGTCAGAAGCGGGCACTGGAAGAAGGGATGGACAGATGGAAACACTACAAAGAGTTAAGTCCAACTGTAATCCTCTTTATTGGAAAAATCAAAATCCACAGCTGGTCCATTTCCTTTTTTCTTCCCCTTTTCTCTTCCCTGAAGCTTTCTCTAGCCCATGGTTGATGTTTAACCATCACAGAGACAGCACTGTTCACAAATGCTGCTATCACCTCCTGCTGAATCCATCCCACCCTGGCAAACGATGGCCTTGCCTCCACTGTTTGTGACTGTGACCTCTCAGTCCAGCTCTCACAACATGATGCTCTTGGCATTCAAACCACCACTTTTAGGGAAATCTAACTAGCCCAGGAAGTCACAAGTTTCCAAGAAGTGCTTAGGTATAAAGGTCATACAGAGAAAAAGCTGTTAGATCCAGCTGGTGACATTAGCAGGTGCCAGGTCTCCACTGGATTTGTGTGAGCACTGGAGAGGCCTCCAGCCTCACCTCCTCCCCTCACTTGAAGAAAACAAGAGTTCCTAGAACACACACCGAGGCACAAAGAAGGCATTGCCAGGTTGGTCTTTATCTCCTCTGGGAAAAAGCAGTGGGATGGGGTGTTTTTTCCTCCCAGCTTTATACTACTTCCAGTGTTGAAGTCTGACAATCCTGGCAACAAGATAGGGCATCCAGTCCAAAATCCTGGTCTTGTTCTCCAGGGCGCTCTGCAGATGAGAGCGCTCCAGTCATACAGCACATTTCTGGTCCCCCCTTTTCTTAGTGCTGCACTTAGTTAAGAGGAAAACAGAACCAAACACCCATGCAGAAACAATAAAAAGCAGCCAGTGATGGGATGCATCAGGGACTTTCAACAAGCAAAAGGAAGGAGATACCAAGTCCATGATCACCCAAGTGCTTTTCACCCAAGGCACATGAATCCCAAGAAGCAGGATTGTTTTGAAGCTCAAATGTGTCACAAAGCCTCCCCAGCAAAACATGCCTTAGCTTGCCTCCCTCTCCTCCCCGCTAACCCCACAAGTGCCCACGCTGAGACCTGTGTCCCCAGAAAGGGGGAGAGTTGCCAGTCCCCCATGCAGCCAGTGCAGGGAGTGGGTCAGGAGCTGGTTCCTGCCCTTCCTGTCTGCACAGCAGCTTTCTGCTTGCTAACAGACCAAAACATGCTTTTAACTTAACAGGCAAGGTAGCTCCATTCTCTCCTAAAATAGCATTTCAATTGCAAAAGTCAAGGGCTGCGGATTAAAAAACACCAGTGACATCTACCCATGCGCCTTCCACTCTGCTTCCTCACGTGCGGTGATGTTACAACAAATCGGGCTTATGAGCTATTTTTTTCCTGACTCCCACTTCATTCAAGCCTAGGAAGTGCTGTGTTCCGAGCAGGAAAAACAGCTGCAGAAACCAAAAGGTATGTGGTTTTGTAGTTAAAGACAAACAACATCCTTTCTACTTAAAAAGTTAGATTTCAGACCTCATCTTCCAAGTAAAGTTTCACTGAGATGATGACCAAGTTACTTCATTCAAGCTTTTCCGCTGTTTTTTAAGATGAAGACAGTATCACTTTACATTTGCCCAACATGACACACTTAAGGATCTGCCTGTGGAAGTGGTAGGTATTCACATATACAGTGGAAGTTGTAGAGAGCTCTAGAACAAGGATTTAAACATTACCAAAACCCCACTAGCTACAATAAAAAATACAAATAAAAAATACATCAGGTTGCAGGTGTCAATGGCATTTTTGCAAAACTGGTCTTATTACCAGTACCTCAATGCCCCATTTCTACAATGAGAGATAATACACCTTTTCTACCTCTCAGGAAAACTGCAAAAATAAGATCATTAGTATCTGTGAAGCACCCACACTACAGTGATGAATACTGTAGAAGAGATCAGTAAAAATTAATAGTTCTATATTCAATGCAAGGCTTAGATTATCTGCAGTAAATTTGGTTTGGGGTCACACATGACATGAAAAGGAAGAAATGAAATATTGAATAGCTCTCAGTCCAAAGCCTGACCTCACACCCATTTTAACTGATAACAAAACTCCCACAAGATTTAATAGCGCCTCAGTGAGTGTTAGCCATTTGATGCACTTAGGGAGATGAAGTCATCTCTAAAAACATAAAATGTATAACCATATAATTAAGACCTCACATGGCACCTTCTCATCACAATTTCCTGCTGGGCACTTGCCAGGTACAAGCTCCTGTCCCTACCATGCTGGATGCACCATGTATTAAATCTCCTCCGGTCACAGCCCACTGCAGCACTGGTTGTCACTCTGGCACGTTCTCTGTCTCCTCACCCCTTTGCATTGAGGAGACAGCGCCCAGCAGCTTCTGACCACCCCAGACAAACACCAACTCCCACAGCACTGCCGTAGCATAATACACCTCTTCCTAAAACTGGAGCACTGAGAGCATTCAGTGTTTTCACACACTTCAACTTCCACTCCTGGACAGAACAAGTAACAGCACAGGCAGGCGCTTCAGAAGGCAACCGATTTCTCCTGCAGGCTGTCCAAGAGACTTCAGATCTTGGCAAACCAGCAGAAGTGATGTGTACGCTTTACTTCTCTCCAGGACCGGACAATACGAAGGGTAACGGAGAAAGCTCATTAGTGCATGTGCTTCCCCTCATTTCTTCTTCCCACAAAAAGGGAGCAGAGCCACAGAACAGAATAAAAACAAGAAGCTGGGCAGAGATAGCTCAGAAGCACCATCTCACAGCAGCTGCTCCGTGAGTCACACCTGGCTACACTGCCTGCAGAACTGGGGCCCCAGGGAGAAGGTGCCCAGCTCTGCAGCAGGGCAGAGCCCAGCCTTCCCCTCGCCTTGCATACCTGAGGGGGGCAAGCAGGCTGGAGGAAAGGCGACCTTCCCACCCCTCGCCAGGTAAGGGAACGGCAACCGCAAGCAGCAAATTATATGCCTAGGATCCCAGCTACAGCCTCTCCTCAGCCCACGCAGCACTAAATCAAGGCTTTTAAGTAACGCCTTGGTGGGATTTTCTTCCCGGACATCGCCCCCAACGATGACAACCACCCCAAGCGTCTGCAAGAATCTCCTACAGAAATAGCAGGGGAAAAGCTGTGCAGAAAGCCTCAGCTAAAAGAGCACACTCCGGTCCCTTGAAGAAACCTGAGCTGGATTCAGGTCCCAGGGCCACAAAAGCCTCTGGGGAAAATATTTTGGTATGTGCAACACACAGAAATGCCACATAAGGTTGCTTCTTTAGCCTCTCTATTAAAGGAAATTTAGCTACCTAGAGCCAGAGGGTAAAAAGTGCTGACACACTGGGGGGTTCCCCCCCCCCCTTAAATGGTCCAGGTTCTTCCCCCTCTATGCCAATGCTTGCATTATTGCTGAGGCAATTATGAGCAAATAAAACCCAAGAAAGTTGCACAGAAAAAGCAACAATTGCTTCTAGCCCACACTCTTTGAAGCTAGCATCCAATCTTCCCATACAACGAACTCTCCTAGACGAACACAAACACAAGCAACAGCCCCAGGAAGGCACAGCCACTTCAGAAACATGCCAGACCGAATCCCACTGTCCTACCCAAGAGATGCAAGTTAAACGATCTCATGACCTCTTTTCTAATTGGTATGAATCACAAGTACACTTTGCCCACACTCCAAAGGTTAGGAGGTGGCAATGGTATAGCTGATTGAACACCAATGTTGCACCAACTGAGCTGGAAGAAACTGCCAAAAGTTTCCTGCTCTGCCCAAACAGATGCTGGATCCAGCTCAAGTTCAGCTGTTGCCCCTCATTTAACAAGAGGGCTTTTGTATACAACCTTTCCTACTTTGCGACTATTAAATACATCATATCATTGCTAAGGAATTAACGTCCCATTTCCTTCAGTCCAGCAAGAGAGCTGCTAGGGGTAGTTTCAACAGATGGTGTACGTACGTCTGACAAGCCAAATGAGAGAAAGACAAGAACGGTTCACAAGCCTCTTCACAAACACCCTGGAAATCCTCTGGAACCAAGAACACAGGTTAGAAATTTCAACCTATGACGGGCCCTTCCCAGCGAAGCCCCGCAGACAGCAAAGCTTTCCCGCAGGAGAGGTGCCCTGGCATGGCTCAGTGGGACAGCTCTGCAGAGCCCTGACAAGGAGTGCTGCTGGTCATGACAGCGGCATGGTCCAAGACTGGTGAGGACTTGTTTCGTACAGCCCCTGCCACCATTGGGCTTGACTCCTACAAACAGCTCAGATTCAATCTGGAAAAAAGGAGGTGCACTCAGGGAGGTGAACCAGACGGAGGGGGAAGCATTCTGGGGAAAATACACATTTTTCAAAGTAGCATTTTCCTGAATTTACAAAAGATGGCTGGCAAAATTAAATTTACTGGAGAGCAAAGGGAGTTAAGGCCCAAAATGCAGTCAAGCAGCTCAAATCCCTAAACATCGGGATTATCTTATGACAGCTACACTCCAGCGTCCACTCAATACCACTGTAAAATGTAGATCAACAGAATGCTTCACTGAACTGGAACTCGTTACCTCTAATTGCTCCTCTCACTTTGCTGCTGGATGTTCCTCTGATCCCTCAGCCACCGCATTTCAAAAGCGCATGCATACACACACACAGAAGGTCAAGTAATAACAGAGATGGGCAAATTAAATAAGAGGTTTCCAGCCAACCAAAACACCTGCCCTCCTCTTTTGCTTCATATGAAATCTAAGGTTTGCCCCACACCACGAGACAAGTCAGCAGTGTAGAGTGATAGGTTTTAAAACATCTTCAACGGGTGTGACCCCTAACATTTTGCGAAGGGGCAGGGGTTCCTGTGCAGCAAACCAAAGGCTGCTAGCGACAGGCTTTATTTTTCCAAACTAACAGGGGTATGTCCTTCAGCAGCAGTCTCCAGGGGGCCGCAGACCACACACAGAATCCAGTTCAGGTCTGTATCGACTTCAGTTTGGCTTCCCTACCACTAGTGCAAATGAAGCAGTTAATTTTTTTATTTTATTTTACTGCTCCCTCCTTTGCATCTCCTCTGTTCTGGTATTCCTGCTGCCACCAGCCTCACTGCAGCAGAGCCACTGAAAGCCCTCAGTGCAGCCACGATAAAGCACGAAGCTAGCACAGCAACACAGCTGCTAAACCTTCAGTGACCAGCACTTCTTTGAGACAGTCTTGAAAACAGAGGCGTGAACCCCCGATGCAAAGGGCAAGGTGGGAGCCCTGCTTGCTAGGTCATTGGGAGGAAAAGCCAACAGACGTGCCTGGGAGAAAGGCGTGCTGCTCCGAACTCAGCTAGGTGGGCAACCTTTTCAAAACGCAAGGAAGAGCCCAGGCTTTCTGCAAAATGCCAGCACACTCATGTTTCTAAATGGGAATTCTGAAAAGGGAAAATAAAAAGCATATGTTTACAGTTGGTACACATACACAGAAGGAAACTATCTCCAGTAGACCCAGACCTCTGTTCGGCTTCCAACCTCAGAACCACGGCCATCACCTTTAAACACAAACCTCTGAAATCCAAAGAGAAATACCGACAGAGCCTGGAGGGTACTAAAGCATCCAGAATACTTTACTTGGTCTTTCCATCTTCCTGAATATGGCAAGAAAAGAGCCAACATTAAAGTGCTCTCAACATCTCTAAGATTCCAACTTTCAGTCTGTTTGCCAAACATTTTCTTTGACCTGGAGATTTTCTAAATCTTCCCAGACTGTGCCAGGTCTAACTCACAACACTCATATATTTAAAAAAAAACCCAAAGGACAAAAGCAAACAGAGAAATAACAACAAACTTAAAGGTGATTCATTATGTCTCATCACATCAGCAATAGTCTGGCCAAAAAGCATTCCAGGAAACCTCATCCTGGATCCAAGGCAGGGGTGGGTCAGCTTCTAGAAAGTGGAACTTCCACTTCTTTTCTAGAATATCTTGTATCCCCTGTACTGCTCTGCATGTCTTTACGAAGATGGCCATGCCATGAATAATAAGGGGGAGGAAAAAGCTAACCTGATTACACAGCTTTTCCATGATTTACTGGAACTAGATGTTCTCTTCTGTACGATTTAAAAATACAGATTTCCATAGGGCCCCCCACAGCACAAAAGCTGTTATTCTCTGGCCCCTTCTCGATTACAGTCCCATTCAGCCCTCTTACTTGTAAAACCCAAACCTGAATTTGGAAATTATCAGCAGATTGATTTCTTGACCTCCTCTGGAGCACCACAAATGGGCCACAGTTTGAATGAGGACACTGGTTGTCATGAAGCACCAGCAATGTCCCCATTCTCCCCTTTCTGTGGCATGCTGCCATTCAAGGTTTCCAGTCTTCATACTGGAAGGAGTCAAGCTGGTAAAGGGTGTTACAGATCATCATCCGGCTCATGGCAGGAAGAAAAACCGTGGACTTTCTTGCACAGCAAAGACTTATTGTCTATTATGTCATTATTTAGTCACAGGGGACTGATCTCAACACCACTAGTCATCTTTATGAACCCTATGCAGACATGCCCGAATGACAACACAAAGTCACTACTCATCGCTGCCACTAGAAGTTTACGTGAACTGGATAAGGCATAGACCACAGCTGCATTAACTGTCTTCCCTGACCAGTTGGCCATGCTCACAGTTGCAGAAGAGTAATTCCCCCAAATACTCAGGGATACTGAGCACACAAGTCATTCATGAAAGAGGAACAAGGATCAGCTCTGTTCACACCTTGCACTTAATTCCAACCACGTATTACCCCCAGATATAATTTTAATTCACTAACCAGCCTAGACCCCATAAAAAAGTTAAATCAAAATTCAGCTTGGGAACCGAATGAAGAGTTGATTAACTCATTCAACCCCATGCAAAGCAACCAGAAGACATTTTAATAACTTTCTTCAGCAGTGTATGCTGGTTGGTACACCTCAAGCACCTCAATGAGGAAGACAAACACAGTACCGTGGAATTGAACCCTTGTCTGCAGCTCCAAAGAGAAAGAAGCGACACTTCCCAGCTAGCCACAACATTTCTTGTCTTTCATCATGCGAGGAACGGAGGAGGAGAGAGATTATTGCAAAGGTACTTTCTCTTCCATCTGTGCAGCAGTCAACCTCTTTTGACAAGCAGCAAATACAGCTGCATCAACAACCGCATTTCGGTGCAGTTTCACAAGTGACTTAAGCCAATATAACTTTCTTTTTTTTTTTTTCTCCCCTCTATTAGGGACTATTTTTACCCAGATCAGCAAGCTGATCCAAATGATTCAACTCATCCAAGCCAGCAAACAAAGAGCAAGCTAGTTCCTAGCTAATATTTATAAAGTTAAAAAGCACCAGTACCTTTGGGGCCCTTCAATTCCAAAGCTTACAAACATATCCAAATACTTCCAGGAGACATTCCTGGCCAGTGGCGTTTGATTTTTGCCACTTATGGACCAGAGAGAGCTAAAAAGCAGAAGTTTGTGCTGGACTTTTTCCTCCCACGCCACGATTAACTGAAGTATGTCCCAGAAGCAGATAGCAGCCGTGATCCGATTTGTCCCAATCCCAACTCAAGCAGCTTTACACCACCCTCCTAACAAGATCAGCACTGGCCAAACACCATTTATCCGGCCTGATCAGAGATGGATTAGATAATGAAACCCTAGCTGCATAAGCTGTCTGAGCATGCTGACTTGAGACAGCAGAAAACAAGAAGCCCAGTAAATTTAAGGGCTACTTTAAGCTTTAAGGCACACTTTGCCTTAAAGTGTGAACAACAAGATAAGTTGTTCTTATCTTCCTATAGGCTAGGTTTTTATATTTCATGTTAGTAGACCCAAAAAAAAGCTATTAGTTTTATAGCTACATTAGTAATTTCTATAGCTAAATTATTTATTTCAGCATTACAAGCTGTGTTCATACCCTGAACCATCAGTAGGTAGAGGTTATGCAAAGAAGAAAATGTGGCAAGCGTGGCACCCCGGGATTCCTCGCTATCAGCCCAGAGACAACGAGGTCACCAAGTTTACACAGCAACAGCCTGTGGCTCTGGAACAGGAAGTAGAAAATTGACAGGATCTGCAGGAAAAACAAGGTACAACAGTTGCTGGTGTTATTTCCATCTTCCAGAAAGCCTCTAGTACATGGGGGGGGGGGGGGCGGGGAATCAAAGAATAGGCTCTTTATTCCTCTTGTAAGCATTACGTACCGTTAAACATAGAGAATTTACTAAAAAGAACCTGTTATTGTAAAATAAGGTACTTCAAGAGAACACACTTTCTGAACAGAAATCCTCATGAAAGGCAGTCTTGTTTTGGCTTTTAGGTAAAAAGATACTGAATTTCCCAAACATTAAAGAACATGTTTTTCCTAGCTCTGACATTATTTGTAAATTTGGCTTCAGATTTGGTATTTCTTGCTTACAATCATGAGAAGATTCTCCAAATAAATAAACCACACTCTCTTAACAGTAAAAAAAAAGTCAAGGGAAACTTCTGGACATAATGGTATGTATGTGTGCATATATACATACATATATATGTTTATTTTCATCTTTTATATCGAAAAGATTGAAAAATCTTTTCCATATATATACACACACACACACATACGGCAAGATTAAAATTATGCTAAGCATACCAAGTAACTACAATATGGGGGTCCCAGTCTGAAGAACAGTTACATAGATGATAAACACACTTAACTTTAAAATTGGACCCTGCTACTTGCACTGCTCCACTTAATTTCTCCACTGTTTGCCAGCATTTGATACGGAAACAAAACCCAACTTTCCGCTAAGATCCACAATTAATCCCTACTACCATTACCACCAGT
The DNA here is from genome assembly GCF_030936135.1 of Gavia stellata. Classification (NCBI taxonomy): domain Eukaryota; kingdom Metazoa; phylum Chordata; class Aves; order Gaviiformes; family Gaviidae; genus Gavia; species Gavia stellata. The sequence continues at coordinate 59,003,793 of NC_082597.1, read as the reverse complement.
ATTACACATTGCTGTGCATGCACACTGTCATAGCCCCATGGCTGAATGCTGAAATCTTAGTATCTTGTACTATTCATTGAACAAGTAACAAAACACTTTCCTCAATGTAAACATAGAGGGAAGCCTTTTATGTATACAGAAATGGTACTCGTTTGCAATAAAAAAAAAAATTAATTAGGACTGTATTGTTAAACTAGTTCAAGTCCCTTCCTGGGCAATTTTCAGTTGATTTACCACTGGTTTACATCAAAACCAACCAGTTTAACCACTAACTGCAGGTAAACTGGTGCACCTCCTGTAGCTACGCAGGACCTGTGCCTCAGTTCTACTCTGAAGAGCTGGAAGAATTTCATGTCACCATGTTCACGCACTCATTCATAATTCCTAGCAAGACACAATGTATAAGCACTCCTTCAACGCTCAATATCTTTCTCCTTGCAATTATACACATTGTCTGAGTCATACTTGACACCTACGTGTGGGAGAAGATACTACTTCAAGGAATAAAAGAGCACGGCACAGTTTTCGCTAGCCCTTACGGAAGCACGAGTGGCAGCACTAGGGTGTGAAGCTCCAGCCTACGTTCAGCCCACACCATCACACTGGGGAAAAAGGGATGTTGTGAGGTGGAGAGACCACCACGAAAGGCTGAACGTGAAACAGAACCACAAACAAACCCCTCCTGCTGAAAGCTATTTAAAAAAAAAAAAAATCTTGAGCATGCAAACTGGGGACAGCCTGAGAAATAAAAAGGGAAGATCGTTGGCCAGCATTTGGCATCTAGATGAGAAGCACATTGGAGAGGACAGGATGCTCCCCTTGGAAACTATCAGCAGCGCTTACCAACCCAAAAAAAGGTGAGAAGAGAAACAAGTTCAGATGAATAAATCACGCTGCTTCCAAAGAGCTCCGATATACTCGTCACAAGAAACAGAAGCAAAAAAGGCCAGCGTGATTGCCGTAATAAAACAACCCTGTACAACACCCAGACAAAGGAAAGCAGAAATACCTTGGCGGCATCGCCCCACAAACACAAAAGCGAACGCACCTGGAAAGAGCAATGTTTTGGGGACGATCAAAACGTGCTGGCAGAAGACAACAGGACCGTAAGATCCTGTTGGCAGCCCCTGTGCCAAGCTGGAAGACGCCCACCCTACGACCCACGACCCCTTTTCCCAGGCAGCACCTGGGATTTCTCCCTACGGCTTACGAGACCCAAGACGGCACGGGTAAACCACCGCCGGCCCCCAAAGCCCTGCCAGTGCCCCCTGCCCAGCCCCGCCATCCGCGGCCTCCCAAGGCGCGCCGGCGGGGCGGCGGGCGGAGAACGGCGGTGCCCGAAGCGGCGGACCCAGCGGCGGCTCCCCGAGGGCCGCGGCCCCGCGCCGCCGCCCCACGTGCTGGGCTGCGCCCCGGGAGCCGCCCGCCTTGGGCCGGGGAGCCCTGGGGCGGAGACCCGCTCCCCACCGCTGCTCCCGGCCGCTGCCGGCGGGGGAAAGGGCCGCGCGCCCGTCAGCAGCGAGCTGAATCCCGCAAACCGAAATTAAACGCGGTCCGGTCCGGCCCGGCCCGGCCGCCCCCCTGCCGCCGAGCCCCGCTGCGGGAAAGCTGGCGAGGGCCCGCCCGGCCCGGCCCTGCCCGTTACCTGCATGCCGCCGCCGTCGGCCTCCGCCTCTGTCCGCAGCCGCTTGCTGTGGCCGCCCTCGGCGCCGTCCCCACCGGGCATGGGCTGCTCCAGCTCCGGCTCCCGCTTCACGCCGCGGGCGGCCCCCCCGCCGCCGCCGCCGCCGGCCAGGAGCTGCGGCTGTGGCTGCTGCTGCTGCTGCTGCGGGGGCTGGCCGCCCTCCGCCATCCGCGCCGCCGGAGCCCCGGCCGCCCCCCGCCGCGATCGCCCCGCTCTGTCACTGCGACGCCCGGCGCTGCTGGAGGAGGAGGAGGAGGAGGAGGAGGAGGAAGAGGAGGAGGAGGAGGAGAAGGAGGAGGAGGAGGGCGCGTCCCGCGCCGCGACCAGAGCAGCGGGCGCTGCGGGCTCCGACCCACGGGAGCGCCTCGGTCACAGGCTCGGCGACGGCTGGGGAGGGGCCGAAGCCCCTCGGCAATCTCCGGAAACGCCGGCCGGGCCGCCGGAGCCGCGCGACCCCCGCTCGGCAACCTTCGGAGGCGGCGGCGGCGGCGGGCGGGGCGGGGCTCGGCGCGGAGCGGGGCGGGGCCGGCGCGGGGCACAGGGCGCCCGCGGCCGCCGCCGCTGCCGAGCCGCACGGGGCGGCGGGAAATGGCTGCCCGCCCGCCCGCCCGGCCCTCCCGCTGCACCCGGAGCTCGCCTCCGGCGGCGTCCGCCCAGCCCCGCACCCGGGCTTTCTCGTCCCCCGCCGCCTGGGCTGGGCCGAGAGCGCAGCTCTGCGAGCGGCTGCGGGGGAGAGATGGCTGCGAGGTTAAGGCGCGAAGGCGGCCTAGTCCCTGCCTGCTGCTGGCGGCGCATTGCTGCAACGGGGCCAAAGGCTTTGTGGTTTGGGCCGGTGCGTCTTTTTAATGGGCCGCGGTGGCTGCAGCACCTCCCCGGGCAGGGCTGGGGCAGTCACGCTGGCCGCAGGGATGCAGAACGCCCCTCCCTCGGGCACAGCCGTGTCCCCGAGCCCCTGCCACAGGCACAGCCACGTTCCTGGCCCCGCTTGTGCCGAGCTGCCTTTCGGGGGGAGGTGTAAGGAGCGGTACTGAACTGAGGCGAATCTGGGGTGAGAGGTACTGACTTGATCCGGTGCTTCAGGAGCACCCAGCTTGCGGGGATGTGCTGCCCAACTCGGTACCTGATGCGGCTCCCGCTCAACGCAAGCTCCCATTGCGCATGGCACGTGTCTTTTCTGGCCTTTTCCAGGCTTTCTCTATGCTGTTCTGGGCAGCTCAACCCAGGGCTCATCTCACAGCCCCAGCCTGCATCTGATTTCTTGAGATAGGAGCTGATCTGCTTTCCCATTCCGAATAGCCCCCATGGCTTTCCCCTGCATTTTTATATAAAACTCCTCATCCATTCTGGTGCAGGTGACTTCCAACCAGATGGAGACGCGAGTCTTCAAAAACCTGAAGCCTGTTCATTAGCCCTTTTGCATGTCTCCACATTTTTGATCTTGAGAATCAAATTTGGGATCCTCAACAGAAACATGAAGTTGATTTTACTACGTGGCTGCTGTCTGGTAGCACCAAGGACAATGTCTGCTCTAGAATGAGGAATGCACAGGCAGCCTGTACTGTCCTGAAAGTAGTCTGGCAGCCGTGGCAACTTGATGGAGAACTAATCTGCAGATCATAATACAAATCTGCGGTTGGCTTTATTACAGGATAGGAATGGCACTCTTCCTCCGCCTGCCAATGCTTTGGAGGATGAGGAGAAAACCAGGAACAGAGGTGGTCATTTTGAGTCAATGCACATAGGGGGAAGCCCTTCTTGACTTCTCAAATATCACCATACGTAACAAAGCCCGTGGACCAGTTAGGTTATCTTGGTGTGTCTTTACACGTCTGCTGATCTTCATGAAATGGTAGAGCCTTTGGTTGTGAGCAACAGTTACAATATATGATTCCAGTCTTCCCTTACACCACATTTTTCCTGATCCAAAAATAGTTTTCAAGGCCACATTAAAAGCTATTTTAAGTGGTATGTTTTGTGCTGAGGTGCCAGCTTGTCTCCTCCAGTGATGGGAAAAATCTCTTTTTTCAAAATGATTACAAATCCCCGCAGAGTGGCAGGCACCCAGAGGACAATTACATGCAGCTTTTGTCTGCTCACCCACCAAGGGTAAACACGTGTCTCATTCATCTTGACTGGGTTTGATAAAATGAGCCAGGCTGTCAAACAACATTGAAGGAACGTGTTCAAGTCCACTCTTGGCTTGAAAAGAAGCTGAGATTCTCATGACTGGGATGCTACACATTCAGAGAAAAGTAGCATTTCTGTATTTGTCTTCCTCCTAATTTTAATGAGGGGTTCTAGATGAAGGCTACAGGTTAAGATACTGCCCGTGAGGCACTGTAGAAGGCTTTAACCTGAAGACAAGTTAGGAGTAAACAGTTTGGAGACAAGTCTGTGTGTGCACTTGGGACCGCTCCTCTCACCGTGATCTAGGCGTCTGTCTGACACTCCCCTTGAGGGATACCGAAAGAAGGAGTTGCTTTACAGTGCCCAGCCTCCATTTTTCTCTTCATCTTCCCCTAGCCCCATTTCCACCATCTCCTGCCATGCAGGTGCCAAAGCTGCTGCCGGTTCCCCCTCGCATCCTGTGTTCGCATGGTCTGCGCCGCAGAGCGGTGCCTGGGAGAGTCAGTGCCGTAGGCAGGTCCCTTGGCGAGGCGTTTTCACCTGGCCGTGGTCTGCAGCCTGCTGGCAGAGCAGCCGGGACCACCGCAGAGTATAGAGCCCCTGAGTTATGGTGCAGGTGAAAAGAGCTGAGGCAGCGTACTGCACCCTCCCTACCAAACTGACCTGCAGTTGCCTCTGCCATGCTCTATGCTATCGTTTGCTTTCTGTCATTACTGCCGTGATATTTCATATTATTATTTCTCTAGATCTTTCCATTTCCTCTTAAAAAAGATGAAAGAGTTAATCTTCACAGTATGCTTATGGGATAGGTATTATCTCCATTTAACAGATGGGATATGAGGCATTCCTAAAGTCACAAAAAAGCTTTTGAGCTGGGACTACAATCTTAATCCGTTGATTTCCTTTCACACAACCCAGCTGCCTTTTAGGTGTTTGTATGTGATGTCTGAGACATACTAAACAGACAGCTGACTGCTCTCTTAACCCACTGCTGCACAGCGCTCCTGCCAAAGGCTGCTATGTGCCATGATTTTATGGACAAGTTTGCAGAGCACTCACCAGTGCTTTGCCTTTGACAGACCAACAAGAGGCAACTGTAAGATACATTATCCTTCCAGAGAGCTCTCAGAAGCTGGTATGAAGAATATATCTTTCTGAACAGATTCATGTAATTTTAGAGTAAAGTTGTGGGGATTTTCCCCCTGCAGAAAGACACCCTCTGAAGGGATTCCTTGAAGGAACATGTGCTGGTGCTCCCACTGGGCTGGAGATCAGGTGGCAACAGGATGCCGGGTGTGAAACCTCTATGGAAGTACAAAGAGGTGTCCCACTGCGCTCGGATGGAGCAGAGGTAATGACTCACACAAGGTTCTAAGGCACAGGCATGAAGTGAGGCACAAACTCGGCTATTAGGCTTTGACACGAAGGCATAGAAATCATAGAATCATAGAGCAAATCTTTCCTCTCCACCACCACAACTGAGAACGGTTTCTTGCTGCTTCCATCATCTACACATGTTGTCTCATCCTGCTGACCAGCTCCCTCTTGCCCTCGCAGCCTCCTGCAGCTTTGTCCCTCTCCTTCCCGGTGGTTTCGGTCTCTCTGCTAAGAGGGTCAGGGGAGGTTTAGTGGCTTGCCCAACCCTGCTCATTCCTGCTGTTTCTATCCTGCCAGCCAAGCTCCTGGAGCCAAACGCTCTTCCTCCTGATAGCAGTACTCCCACAGGTAATGAAGTGCCGCCAAAGTAAAGTTTCAGCCTGCACTTTGGTCCTGGTTTCGCAGGAAGTGGTGATGGATCTTTCCGTAGCAACGAGCATAGGTAAATATTTCTCCTTGCTTATCTCGGGCCAGCTCTTTGCTACAAAATTTTATTAACAGAAGCTGCCTTTTCTTGTCACCAGTTAGCACACAGCCAAAAATACATAACCTAAGTCAACAAAATCCAAAGACCTTGTCACCTGCCTTAAACTGTCTGCCGGAAGGATGCCAGTCCCCAAGCAGTGGCAGGGGACCAATATCGATATGTCACTCTTGACGCAAGGGTGTTGGCAGCTGTCAGTCAGTGGGTCAACACCCACAACACACCTGGTCTTTTCCCAGTGCCGCCTCTTGCAGTGAGGACACCTGGCTTCAGCAAATGCCACTGAGCACCTCAGCACTCTGGCAAAGCAGCAATGTCAACAGCCGGGAATCAACCAGAGAGCTCAGAGCAAAACTTTCCTGTCTCATTTTCCTGTTGGCTTCAAACATCACTGCAGCGCATTCATCGTTGCTAATTGCTGCTTGGTCTGTGGTTCTGTGGGGTATCATCTTGTGCCGTTTCAGGTATACTGATGCTGGTAAAGCAGTACGACACCTGCAGTGCAGATGCAGTTATCTGCATATATGCAGTTAGCATAAAAATGCTGTCTGCCTGCACTGCATATGCCTGGAAGGATGGGGAATAAAGTAGGTCCTTCAGCACTTCTAATATGAAGGGGCCTCCCACCATATCCCCAAAACGTATAATAATAGGAAACTGTGTGAAGAGCGTGTCTGGGAAGCGAAAGTTCTTTTGCTTTCCTGTTGAGACAGCAGGGCTGACTGGCTCAAGATAAATGGCGTGAGCCACGGAGGTACCACAGGGAGTGCCTGGGGATGCAGACCAGAAGAAAAAAAAAAATTGGCTCTCCCCCACCCTCTGGGTGCCAGAGATCAAGAAGCGGGGAAATACCTGGCATTTATTCCACTCGGCTGCCTGTCATGAGTGAACCAGAGGTTGTTGGAGGCTGGAGTCTATGTCAGCAGGCCAGCAGCGATGGCTGTTGATACAGCCTTCCGGTAGCCTTGCTGGAGCCACAGCACCTGCATAAATACGTCCCTGGCCGTGTCTCCGAAGTACCTCAGGGCTGTGCCACCCTCTCCGCTCTCAGATACAAGTCTGTAGCAGCTGAGTGGCCATGACATTATTATTCAGCCTACATGGGCACACAGACAAGCAGACAGCACGAATCATTATTTGCAACTGCTCGTTTCCAAATAGGCTGGAGGCTGCGCAGCTCGAGAAGGGCAAACGCCCCACTGGAGGCAGCGTTCATTCCCGGTGTAACAGGCAGATGTAGCATAGGACAAAGCAAAACAGCCGGTGGTGGCTGGGCACACCATGCGAACAGAACGTGTGTTACCACGTAACTCCTGTTCATTTTCAGTGAAGCACCCTGTTTATTAGGGGCCCTTAACTATAACTGAATTTACTACATGGCTGATCTCTGGAGTCAAGGCTGATTCTTTCTCCCTAATCAGTTATTGAAAAGTATCTGAAAGTGCATTGTTATACACAAAATGCCAAACTAAGCTGGTCCTTAACGTGACTCAACTAGCAAGAGGAGCCATCTCCCAGGGCAGAGAATGGCTTGCAGGTATTTTCTACAGCGATCCCTGCATCACCTTTCACTTCTGTGACTGATGCAGGGATAAAGAAAGGGTGTGCAGTTGAAGCAGGCCCACACCCTGATGTTTCCCAGCTGTTCAAGCCTTCCCTTGAGACAGCCGCCATCTGTGCGAATTACAACAGTATGAATTACGCCTCGGGATCCAAGCCGCAGGAGTGCTTCCAGGATTTCTCCGGCTTTTCGCTATTCCAAACATTTTGCAGGCCCCTCCTCTGCTGCTGCTAAAGTTTTCGCTCTTTGTGTCCTCCACGCTCACAGAGTTTTCCAGTTCCATTCCTCATATTTTCCTTGGTCTCAACTTTCAACTGAAATTTCCACGTGTCCAGTCATACTTACTCAACTTTCCAGATCAGGACACATCCATTATAGATGACTCCACCTGCTGGCTATTCAGCAGTCCAGCATATGTATCGGAGGGACTAAGAGACACGTACTACTTACTCATATAAACATGATCACAAAATTGTGCCCTTAGGTTGTATGTTTGCTGCAAAAGATTATCAGTTTTCCCTTGCACAGGGAAGTGCTATGTGAATTTATGATAACATCGTACCAATAAGCACTTGTAATCTGATTTTACCCTTTCACAATGCAATTGTTGCTGATACAGCACACATCTGAAATAAGATTTGAAAACATAATTTTTTTTTAAATTTGATTTCTCCAATTTAGAAGTAGTTACAGCCTCTTTGCCTTCAGATCCAAATTAGAAAACGGCAATAAAGCACAATAAATATTCTACATACAAGCCAAGAGGATATTTTCAAAGTTAGGCAAATCCCAGTTTGTAAAGAAAACTCCCCGTACGTGCTACATCTGCATAAATACTAAGAGTTCACATAAAAACCCAATGCGTGCACAAACACAGAGCCAGCTAGGTCAAGAAAACTGACTCTGCAAGAGTGCGAAGAAATCCTTTTCTTGTGATTCAGCGTGACATTTAAGCACTTGCTTATCTTTAAGCATGAGAAATATCATTGCAATCAATGAGGTTATTGACATGCTTCTGGACAAGGCGAGTGCTCTGCTGCCAGGCTGAATCAGGGCTGTGCCTTTTGTGCATGGCCAAAGGGGCTGTGCAAGTTGCAGGCAGGGGAAGCTGCCTATGTCTGTCTCAGAGCATGTCCGTCTGCTCTGCCAATTGCCAGTGCGCTCTTATATCCAAGAAAATGAAATTATTTCAAATGCAATTATTTGTAGTCCCCACTAAAAGAAAAGGCTAACCCTCCCTCCCGGAATCATCCAAAATCCAGACAACACATAATCCACTACAGGAAATACAAAAGCCTAATGCAATTTTATAGGCGGCTGGAGGGTGCCAAGTTTGCTAGCTCAGACAATAGGTTGCAGATTTCTCCGTGGAAAACAAACAAAAAAAAAAGAAGAAAAAAAGGGGGGGAGGGCTGGACTGCAGCTCTCCTCGGTGCTCCTCAAACCTTGGGAACTTCAGCTGTGGCTGCTGGCAAGAAGGGGCTGCTTAATCCCACAGTCTGTAGCAATCAGAAACACAGCCATATTTAGTCATGTTTTCCAGCCCCTTCTCCTATTTCTGCCTGCTGAACAGCCGTTCGGAAGGCGAGCAGGGCTACGAATTCAAGCCAAAATAAAACGTTACCAGCCCATGCAAAATTCAGAAGGGGATATCCACAGCCCTGTGAAGCTGATGATAAAACCGTGGTGGAATCCCTGCCTGAGTGACACTGGAGCTGGCGGGGGACACCAGCCCTGCACCATAGGGGCCGACCGACCCAGAAATCAGCTGTATGACTCAGGATTACTACTGCCGTGCTGGCCCCACTCCCTCCAGAGGCTTGCCTCAGACTTTAGTAATACTACTTTTCCTCACACAAGTTGCACTCAGATGGAGTTAAGGTGGTTTGGGTAACATGGGTTAAATATGGAATGGGGAAATTGTCGTAGTCTCCCAAGTACATGCTATAAATTTGGGCAATTTAGGGCAGAGGGCAAAGCTGGAAGCAAGCTGAGCATATTCTTCAGCAGTGGGAATGCACAGGTAGGGCACCTAAATAAATGTACTTGTGGTACCAGGCTATAACCATGTCATTCTGGAGGAGTCACTTTAGTTTTATCTCCCGGACTCACTTGCACTGATTTTTAAAGACACAGTATCTTTTTATCCCATTGATTCCCGTTCTCCAGCCATCAGCCTGTTCGGGTGCCTCAGCTGTACATCTCTTACCCTGATACACTTACCAAATACACTTTGTCTTTGACCTCAACACTGAGTTTCCACAGTTTGCAGTATGTGTTTAGAGGTTATTTACACTATTCATGTGATGGACTTTACCCTGAATAACATCCACATTCTACTTAATGCAAACTTACATACCTGTGTCTGTATACACCCATATATAAACTTACATGTACATGTATGCACACACACAAACACCCACATGCACACACATACATGTAAGGGTTTAAGAAAGCCTCAGCACTGCTCTCTTCTACTCCTTCAGGGGGCTGCTTGGTGCACGCAGGCTGCTCGCCCCTCACCGCTGCCTCTCCCAGGGCCTCCATCTCCTCCAGCTGCCTGTCCTGCCTGGAGGGGAATGCTCTGGCCCCCCAACACCGTGCACGGTGCCAGACGCTGGGTCCCAAGGGAGCCCCTGGGCTCCTGCTGTTAGCAGGTCGCTGCGGATTTGCGGGCATGTCCTCGACTTGCACCCTCCTGCGCAGCTCCCCGCTGGTCTGGACTGATGGGAACCCAAACCTGGATGTGGGGGTGGGGGGTGCTGTCTGCCCCCACTGCAGCTCCCTCGCCCGCATCCCTGTGTCTGCTCCGGCAGGCCAGCCCCTTGGAGGCTGCTTCCCCCCCTGCGTCCCTCAGCCCTCCGTTTCTGTGGTTTTTCTTTTCCTCCCCTTCCCTGCAGCAGGAACTTTCCCATGGGAGCCATTAGTAGGGGAAGGCAGACACAGAGAAACAAGAGCCAGAGGTTCAGGCCGTGGACGGGTACAAACTCACCCCTCAGCTGCCAAAACCTCGTTGAAGGTGCCAGGGCTAGTGGGAGTGTGAGCCTACAAGTTGAGGGCTCACTGCCCTGTCTCCCCTCAGCCCTCTTCATCCCCAGCACCCACTGAGGTCTCTGCAGCGTACCCGAAATCCCTCCATAGCATACCCAAACCCCCTGCTCATGCTGCCCGTGGCCACCCTGCGTCACTGAGCCCAGAGCCCTGCTAGCACAGACATCATGCCAGGCAATCCCTTTCATAAATTGCTCGAGCTCCAACTAAAACCACTGTTAAAGCAGTTTTCAGCTCCTCTACTTCTGCAGAGTGGCTGCTTTAGAATTGGTTTATAGCAAAGCTCTCCGTTTAGTATAAAGCTATCATCAAGCCATTGCTTGGTTTTGAAGACCACCTCGTGCTAGGAACTCTGTGCTGTGACGAAATGCCAGCTTAGGTGTCACGGCACCAAACCAGTCAGAAACAGGCCAAAAAACATTACCAGCTGAAATAAACTTCCCCCGTGTGCTTCAGCACTCATAGGCTAGCTGAGAGGCTTGGGATCCCCGACCCTCAGAAACAAGCCCCTGCTGCAGCGTGCAGCCGGTAATCACATTTCATCCCGGCACAGACAAATTCCTTTTGCACTTCCTCCGTGCCGCCGAGTGCAGCACGCCCGCCCGGGAAAGCAGATTATAATCAAGCTCAGCGGGGCTCATAATCAACACAGGTAAGTACACTTCACGTCTCGCTGTGATTCGGAAATGAGTAAGGCGACCCCTTTTTGCCTGCTGTATCGTTGACAGTTCATCCTCTTCCTCCAGTTTTCAACCCATGAGAAATTTCTTCAGCTGAAACCATTCTTCATTAGTTTTCTGAGATACTTAATTTTTAAACACATCCCAGTCACCAGTCACAGCCGGTATTCTCCATCCACAATTTCCACATCATCCTCTAAGGCTGTAATTTAGCAGTAGGACCCTACCAGATCCACACGTCCCCAAGTTTTACCCAACAGGTTCTGCATAAGCCTATGCCCAGCTGCAGACATGGGTGTGAGCATTCTCTAAAGGCAGGTTTTAGACTTTCACCACTGGTCTTTCTCCCATCAATGTTTCTCTCCCTTTTTTTTTTTTTTTAAAATAAAGAGGACAGAACTTCAAATTGCAGAGCAGGACTTGCCACAAGCAATTCTTATTTTCTGTGAAATGTTGTGCTATGACTGGCTCTGGCATCAAAGCATTTGCTGGGTAGTTCAGAGAGGAGAGAAGGAAAAAGGGAAAAAAAGAAAAAAAAAGAGAAGAGAAAAGACAGTAAATATTTTATCTATTGACTGCTAGGCAAAACCAGAAAGCAGTAGCATCAAAACCACGCAAGAGCAATGACTACCCTGGCGCAGTAGTTGCCTGGGTTAGCAAGAAGGGCTGTGCTGGTTCCAACTAGGGAGAAAAAAGGCAGCGCCAGAAAGCTAAGCAGGCGAAGGGAACAAATTATGTCAAAACATAATTTTACCGTCTGTGCAACCCATCGCTGCTGCTTGGTTTGCTCTCACCTGGTCACTCAAACACGATGGGTTTGCCCTGCTCCATGGGCGGATGGGTCCCCAGTTTCAGCCGTGTGAGGAGCGACGCAGAGCTGGCAGACCTGGGAACGGGGTGGCTGTGATCATCCCCGGTGAAGGTACTCGGGTGGTTGCAATCAAGCCTTTACCCCCAGCTTAAACAAGACCCTAAGTGCCTCGTTTTTAGTAAAGGTAGGGGGGTTACCTGCCTGCATAGAGGCAGGGGCACCGTCGGGCAGGCAGGAGGGTTGCTGGGACCAGCTGGAGGGATATCAGGGGGTCTCTAACCTGTGCTGGAGGAAATCGAGCGCCGAAGGGAGCTGTGGGCTGTGCTGGTTGGCCCCGGGGTGGGTGGAAGTCCTACCAGCCTGCTACAATTCACAAGGAGCGCTCTCTGCCTTGGTGGGACAGGGCCGTTCAAAGCTCAACATGAGCAGGGCGCAAACGTGGCCTGTGGGGCTGTTGGTGCTAGGAGGGACCCGGGCAGGTGCCCTGCTGTACAGCAGACCTCAGCCCCATGCTTCGCCTGCTGCGGCAAGTACTGGGAAGCGCGGCCAAGGTTGCGTCGCTCCAATTGCGGTGTATATGCCTGACTCTGCAAGAGGTGGGCAGGAGGGTTTCCTGCCTCTGAAATACACCTGGCCCAGAGGCACCAGCACAGGGCTCAGCCCTGCACCCCGGCAAGCTGGACCATGGCAGAGGGGTGCCCCGCGGGCACCTCCTATCACCTCCCACAGCACGGACACGGCTCTGCCGTGGCTGGGAGGAGAGCAGCGGCCTTTCCAGCCCCGGCTCTTCCCGACACGGTGCCTGCTGCGGGGCGTTTCCTTCCTCTGCCCCAGCCGTCAGGAAAGGCTTTGTTCGACGGGGGAAACCGGAGTCAGCTGCCCGCAGCAGCGCTCCTGCCTGCACACCACTTGCCGACACGGACACGGAGGTGGGTCTGGGGAGGCTCCTGCCAGCATCACCCAACCGCCTCCCAACTTCAGGGCATCTCCCTTGCCTACAAATACAGATTATCTTTCCAAGGAGATGAGGGAGTCCAGCTCATGCTTTTTGCTTGGTATGAATGTCCCGTGACAGTTTATTTTAATCGTCTTGCAGCTTTTAATAGTTCACAGTGGTGTCATGAGGCAGCCTCCTCTGCTGGGCAAGCCACAGGTACTGCAGCCATACTGAGAGCAGGCATCCCATAGCACAGCTCATAGGGGTGCTGGGGGGATGCTGAGGGAAGAATTTGGGAGACTGCTCTGTCACAACCTGGACAGCAGAGCAGGAAACAGCTGCTCTGTCCACCCAGGGGACCAAGACCTTGAAATTTGGCTTTGGAGCGGCCATTTCCAGACAACCCTGCACGATAATCCTGGATACAGCTCTGCCTGTGCCATGCCCCATGTCCGTGCAGTGCGTACCCACCTCCTCTCTCCATCACATGCCTCTTTGCTCTTTGCTTTTGAGAGAGGAGACACAGAGAAGCTGCAATCCGGTCCCTCTCCATGATTTTCTCCCTAAGCCTCATTCATCCGCTGCCTGAGGCAAATGAGTCAGGTCTCTTCACAGGGATGTGGTGCCAGACTTTTCTTGTCCTCCGTGTGCCCCCAAAGCTACGCCAGGGCCATGCCATGCCATGCCCTGTGAGGGAAGGACCAGCCCTGGAGGCCACGCTGGACACATCCTCGGCCGCTGGAGCACCTGTACTGGCCCCATCTGTGTCCTAACGCTTCCGATGGTGGCAGTGGGGATGTGTGCCCTGCACCAGTCAGCCCCACAAGTCCAGGCGCTTGTCCCCAGCCCCTCCGCTGGTTTTCTATTCAAACAGCTCTGGTTTTCTCACCTTCTGCCTGGGAAAGCAGTGCAGGCAACTGACCTCTGGGGTAGGTGAGGTTTTACTCCTGGTGTAGATTTCCTGTTGGGCTGTAGAGGTGCTGGACGTTACTCTCCGGTGGAACAGGCCTGCCAGCTGTGCTGGCTGTCTCTCCTCTGAACCAACCTCCCCGGCTGCAGCAAGAGAGGTGAGCACTTCCCTTAGCAAAGGAGAGGGGATGCGGTGCAGATAAACTCCCTTCAGCTGCAGAGCAAGGGCCTGAGTAAACACAGAGGGCACCAACCTGGCACCTTTCCTCATTGGGGTCCCACCGCAGTTTCTTAACTGCAGATCCTTGCTGGAGCACGAGCCATGTCCTTGAAGTTGCCTCCAAGAAACTTCCCAGGTGAGAGGGAAATGGTGAGCTGGGCTTCAAGCAAAAGCTGATCAAGAGCTTTGTCTGTGCCTTACCCACAAGGACACATCAGGGCAAGGCAGCTGCGTGCCTTACGCTGCTGAAAATGATGAGCCAGCGAGCTGTGAGCTGCGCGGCATGCTGTTACATCGACAGCAGAAAGGATCAAAAGCCTGCACAGCAAATTGGGCTGCGCGTTACCTTGTTAAAACCTTTGTTGGCTGTGCCAATACCTCTGCTTCGAAGCCTGCTGCACTTTCGAGCGACAGCATTAGCACTTCTTAGGCAAGCCAAGAGCCTTGCCCGAGACCAGAGCTGGTCTCTCCCCCAGAGGTGAGCTCCTTGCATCTGCGCTGGCTGCAGTGGAGGCTTTGGGAGGCAGAAACAGGGCCTGAGAAAGCCGGCTCCAACCCAGGATGAATTTGGCAGCACAGGCGCGGTGCACGCAGCCCCCATGCCCCTCTCAGCCCCCGCAGAGGAAGTGTTGAGAAGGAAATGAAACAGCAGGCTTTTGACACATGCCTGCTGGCCTTGGGGCAGCCTGAGGAGGCTGCATCCATCCGGGAGGCTGCATCCCTCCAGAGCCTGCAGGGCTGGGAGGTTTTGCCAGGGTCCTCTCAAGCCACAGCAACAGCCCAGGATTGGGAGAAGGGGTCTGGGAGGGAAAAGCCCGGGCTCTCTCAGTGTCCTCATGCCCAGGCTAGGAGGAAGGTTGCTTCTCTTACTGCCACACCAGGAGCACTCAATGCCAGGAGTTTGGAGGAGGAAAAGTGAAAGGTGGGCTCTGCTCTGGTGAGATGCTGTTTCTTTATAAGGCAACACTGGGAGATGTTTCCCTGGATACAGTGGGAGTGGAGAGCAAGAAGCAAATTTCTTTGATCACAGCTCCAAGGGTTGGTGTGGTTTTTTTTCCTTTTTTTCTCCCATCAAGTCATCATTTCACCCACAAAGCTGGTGTAGGCCGCCTTATGGGGCCGGCTGGTCAGCACCAGCTCTTGGCTATACCGTTCAGCATCTCGCTGCTTCTAGGTAAATCTCTCAGCTGACCACCACCAGTCCCCTCCACTAGTACTTTGTCGCGGGTGAGACTTTTTTCTGGCCACAGAGCCCCACTTCAGCCTGGCCTTACACAAGGTTAGGGATTTGAGTGAGGGCTCCTCTCCTAAAAAGGAGCCTAAGGAAGCAATCCATTTATCCTGAGTGATATACTCTACCATAACATCCTCTTCCATGAGGTTCCACGCAATTTTCATCAAAATTCAATTAAGGCTGTAGTGAATGAAGCCATTCACAGTATAATTCCAGTTTAATTAGCAGCACACAACCACATTATGAGTAACACACCATTGCGAGGCCAGCCACTCCATCATCATCCCGTTCTCAGTTTCCTCCCTCTTCCTTAGGGCTGGGGTGCTGAGCAATAGTGAAACCTCCAGAGAAGACCTCTCCCACGGGACACGCGTGCACCCAGGCAGCACCACGTCCCACAGACTTCTGCTGCCTGCACATGTCCTTGGCAGCCATAGGTGAGCAGAGAAGAGAGCCTGCTTTAAATGCTCCTCATGCACAACCAAGTGATCGCCCAGTCCAAAGAGTGACCGTACTTTTACCTTATCGACTTTTAAGTGTCCTTCTCGGCCCGTTTTACCCAAATTGAAAGCACTGTAGGCCAGCCCTCCCCAGTCTCAGTGAGGGAGGCTGCCCCACCGCAGGGAGCTGACTTGAGAAGGGACTCCAACACCTCTCCTCTCACATGCCAGACCATCATTGCTCAAGACGTTTCATGTTTTTTTTTTCCCTCTTGCTGCACAGCTGCCCAGCTCTTTGTTTTGCTCAGCCACACTGGCTCAAAATGGTAGCAAGGATGGGAGAGTCACAAATTTAGGACTGGAGGGTGGGTTTTTTGTTTTTTTTTTTTTTTTTTCCTCCTTTTCCTTCTGCTTTCTCTCCCACTGCTGGCATCAGAGGAAGGAAAGAAATAGGTCCAGAGAGACAGCAGTTATCTACTAGTATTAGCTATCTGTCCTGGAACTGGGAATATTGTCTCTTACAGCACTTGGAGACAAAGTTTAAAAGGACATGCCCCTGGCGAATTTCTGATCAGGGCTCTTCAGGGAGGGCAACGCAGCTGGGATCTTGCCAGCAGGGTTGGGACAAAGCCTCTCCAGAACAGGCTGAGCAGCTCTCAGGACTGGGTTGGGCTTCCAGGACAGGAAGGGGGACCCACGCAAGCTCCAGAGCTTCCTCCCCGCTCCAAGTGCCACGAGCCAGGCTGTGCATCCACAAGGATGGATGCTCCTGGACAGCACAGGCCAACAATTAATGCTTTAGTGTCCCCAGGGCCTGTTCCTCGCTGATCTCTAGTTGGGCTGCAGCAGCCTGCATTTTAGTTTCAGATCACTCAAACCACTGCTCTGAGGCCGCCCTCACCCACGTCTCCCTCGAGGCAGGAAAGGCTGCAGTTTTCCACCGTAGCTCCCTCCCTTCCGTGCCTGCCACTGAGGCATCCCAGCCCCTCAACCATTTAATTTGCACCCTGAGCTTTGACAAAGTGATTCTCCATTTACATTAAAGTGATACTTGAGACAGTTTGGGGAAGAAATGGAAGAGGGCTAAATCCTAAACCTGGGAGGTCACTGCTGCTGCAGCCTGGGAACCCAGCTGGAACTGGCTTTAATGGACACTCTGCCCTGGGGGAAGCTGTAGCAGGAACAAGCCAAGCACTCTTGCTACTCTCCATGCAGGAAGGCTCTCTGCAGCAGGACTAGATGCTGCAGATTTAATGATTTACCTCCATCTCCCTACAGATGTGACAGGGCTGATTGCTCCACCCCTCAGTTCTGCTGTTACCTACATCACCACAATTTTTTTTTTTTTTTTAAGCCAGGTTTATTGTATTTATTGATCCTGTTTACAGATCGTTTGTGCCAGCACAGCAGCGGGACAGGAATGTTTGAAATCAACTTTACCAGCCCTTGCATCTTCTGAAACTACGTCCACATGCCCCCTCTCCTTCAGACCCTTCTAAGACCTACTGGGATCAGCCCCGAGGTTGGATCATACAGGCAACAAACACAGCTCCAGCACCAACTTCCAGGAACGACTCTTTTGCAGGGCCTGCAGATCAGGTCCGAGTTCAATCTCTTTTCCACTCTTGCTTATTAACAGCATTTGTAACCGCTCACCTACTCAGACCATCCCCAAAATCTCAGGAAAACCTGTGTGAGGCATTCAGTAGCTCTGGAGATGCACAGGGCAACTAATCTAGAGCCACGAGAACTTGCTAGCTCAAGGTTGCACTCTGCAAAGCGGAAAATGTTGTGGGAAACTAATTTCTGCCCTTTCATGGGGATGCACAAAAAGGTGGAAAGTTGAAGGAAAGTACTGTGCCAGTGGAAAAAAGACACAAGTCTCTCCCCATCTTGCACAGAACAGAGCAGCAACCAAGCAGTACACCAGCTCACACACAGCAATGCAAAGCGCACAAAAAGCAGCCTGCACTTAAAAGGGTCAGCATGCTGTCAGCACACAGGTGTTAGAGCCGTTCTGCTCTGTATCACAGCAGTGCCTGGCCAGCTGGCCTTAGTTCAAGATGACCCTGTGATGGGAAAGCAATTTCAATGTAATTTAAAGGGCAGGCTGTTCACAAAGATACCTTACATGTTTCTGCAAAACACTTTGGAAGAAGACTGCAGTACCTGAACCTGTAAACTCCCAGATGAGAGTAACTCCAGTCCTGTTTTTAACAATGTACACACAAGACATCAGCACAGCAGCACCCGTATTCCACGCACCATGAACGCACATCCGTCCCTTTATACATTAATCCCATTCAGGCTTGTAAAAGCTGCAGCCTGTGTAACGTGTCAGAAGTTGTTCATGCTCACAGATCCCTTAACATGACTAAACGCACATGCGCAGCAGCACATGGTGCATCTTCATGCCTCCTCCTTCTGCCTTCCCCCCCCCCCCCCCCCTTCTACCTACACTTAAGTTTCTTAATGAGAAGACTTTTCCCCTCTCAACATTTGCTTAGACAGAAATCCCACCCCTTGGGAGCAGAAGACACACATGCTCCCCTGAGTTTACTGTAAGCTGAACCCTCCCCGCTCCTTGTTTGCCAGCACTGGCCTTGGCAGCAGCACTTGCCGGCTGCACCATACTCCTCATGGCGAACACCAGCACTTCCTTCCCCATTGCTTCCACCCATGGTCTGACCCAGCCCCAACTGCAACTTCTAACTCAGACTTGCTCATCAAGCTTTAAAACTCTGCCAACACAGGATGAAAGGGATGAGGTTAAAATTATCAGGTGCTGGTGCCACACTCTAGCTTTTTATGCCATGGCTGTACCACCAGAATACGTGAGCTCCTGGGGCAGTTTCAGGGGCCACGGACCAGAAGGTGAATACAGCCACAAGTTCCTTATTCAATCTCTAGCAAAAATGTAACAAGTAGATTTTTCTGGGGACAAACTGGAAGATGAGTGAAAGGCAGTTTTGATAATCCATAGATAAAACAGACTTCTAGACTTATCTGACTTATCTATCACCACCTCCACTAACCTCACTTTCCAATGACTCCAGAGACTGGAAATAAAAGTGAAGAAGAGACTTTGTTTGCACAGCTCTTAGTTACATACAGAAATACCATCTTCAGGCCAAGACCAGAACTAGCTCGGCTCAAATTCACAGCCTCGTGTTTTGAATAGGTAACCCTCTGAAAGCACACAAACAAGGTGCATTATCTTCCTCCGAAATCCCCAGTGCTGGCCACTGCCAGCTGCCCCAGTAACACGCTGCTGGTACTGTAACACCTGATTTCAGCTACGGAGAGTCACTCAGCATCCAGGGAGGTCTGCAGCGCTGCTAACAGGACAGGCCAATGCTCTGACACCACAGCCGTTACCTTTGGAGGTGATGCGTATGGTCTTCACTGCACCTAGGGAAGGAGGGAACGGCAATGCACGCACACAGACTGCAGCACATGGATAATCTTTATTGGTAACATCAGTGGAGCACCAGAAAACCATTACTGACTGTAGTGGTGACACACAGCTGAGGCACATGCTAAGGCACTTTTATTATATATAAAAAAAATTAAATTTTTTTGTGACAGCAATTGGGACACGAGGCTCCTGCATTTAGAGTGCTTCAGGCATACAGTATGGCGCTTCATATTTAATTATTTTTACTTCGCTCATAAGTAGGTCTAAATGCAGCATATACAATATGGTTAAGAATACAGGTAAATCCAGCAACCAGTGTAGAAAAGTAAAGACTATCTCTATATAACCATGGTCCCAATAGAAAGGCAGTGATAAAGACCTTTATTTTTTTCTTAATTACTTATTACGAGAGATACAAAGGCCTTACATATATCTGTGCAGATTAAAGGGTTTTTAATATACTCTTAGTCAATGGTGCACAATAACTAATCCCAACCCGTGGTTACAGAGCAGGTGCAAGAGGCTTGGACATGTCAATAAAAGAAGGATTTCCCTCCCCTTATCCCCACCCTCTGCCCACTACCCTATTAAATTCCCCTAGATTCTGTCTATTACCATTAAATATATTTGGTCCCCCAGAGATTCTCAGACAAGCACAAGGACATTGTTCTGCTTCCCCAGCCTGTCATTAACTACTGGTCCACGCTACCTTAGATGAAACCGCTCAGAGGCAGAGACACTAACAGGACATCATTGCACTTCAGAGATCTGTCCAGACAGTAAAAATAAGACGAGAAAAGAAAAGGAAAAAAAAAAAAAAAAAAAGACAACTTTGGCAAGTCCTCCAGGTTACTGGTCCCAAGAGGAGCTTCCCTCTTCACCCCTCCCTGGAAATACGTGAAAGAAGAAAGGGCAAATTGCCATGGCCAAAGCACACCGTTTTTCCTGAAACTGCTCCCAAACCATGTGGGTGGGCAGATTAAAAGAGGCAGAAGTCTGAGGTCACTGAACATGATTGCCGAAAGCAAACAAAGAGGGAGGGCAAAGAATACAGGAAGGAGCTTCCCTGCAGCTAGAATTGAAGACAAAAGGAGATTTACAGCAAAAATAATCTTTCCCTAACCCCACTCCCTCCAAACTGTTTAAGGATTCACCAGCAGACATGGCACAGACAGTTCTACAGGCCTTTGTAGTGGCCAAACTGCTGGTCAGATTTCAGAGCCCCGACTCTTTGGCATTAAATACAAAGAGGATTAGGAAACTGGAGAGAGGAGGAAACTAGGAACACAGATGCCCGATGGCTCCAGATACACAGAGCTGGGCTTGCTCTGCAGATCCCCAGCCAATTCAGGAGGAGAGGGTTTGCTGAAAGTCCAGTGGAAGAGGGGAGGGTGGATGGGTCACTCCATCACGTGTAACCTGGGTCAAATGGGAGGACTTATTCAGTAGCTTTGGCATCACCAGCATCTGCCTTGCCATCCACTTCCTCATCAGAGCACTCTCCTGCACCCTTCCTGACAATTCGACGTGTCACGACAAACGGCAGATCCCCACGCCTAGGGAAGGATGGACAGTACATCAGCAACACAAGGTTTCATTGAACTCACCAGACAGAGCAGGCTTTGGAAAGAGGTAAGGAAGTACCTGGCCATGCTGTTTGCTGTGGGCAGCTGCCACTGTGGGCAGTTACAGCAAGACTATGCTGGACTGGCTGCCAAAGTATTGCATAAAATGCTCCGCCTTACCTGAGTTTGCTCTTCAGGGAGCTGACCTCCCTGTTCATTGCATCAGCTGTTTCAGTGGCATCCTCCAGCTCACGCTGGAGCTTCCTACGGGATGCATTGGCTCGCTGGGCCTCCTCTTCTGCTTCCTCAAGCTGGCGTTTCAGCTGCTTCAAGCGCAAGTTTGCCTTGTCCGCCTGAGCATGTACGGGGGGGGAAGAAAAAAAAGAGATCAGTCTTTCCCCAGAGTTGCAGCACAGTAGTTAAAGCAGCAGAAAGCAGAGTTTCCAAAGTCCCCTCTTTCCTTTCTGAAGGGAGCTGCCTAGAACTTTACAGCTCCAAGCTTTTCCTTAAAAGCATTACACTTTCACCTGTGTCAACTTGTAGTTATCACAGTGAGGGAAGAGAACAGAAATATAGAGGAAGGTTAATGCTAGAGCCCTCTAACATGCAGATGATGCCTTGGTCATAGAAGGGAAATCCTCCCACCAGAAGACTCACCAATGCTGCAGGTAACTATACACACCTGATCTTTGAATTGCTCAGCATTACGCCTCTCATCATCCACCTGCAGCAAGATATCTTTCAGCTTCTTCTCAGCACGACGCACCTGCTTGCTGGCAGCCTGGCGCTCCCTACACAGAAATACAGTGATGCTCAGACAAGAACTTATCTCCTGTAGTCCCCAACAAGATGACCTGACTTGGGCAAGTTAGAAACAAGGAAGATATGAAAAGTCCTCCTAACTTTGAAAAAACCAGGATGGGAGGCAATGTTGCCCAGAAATGACTAAAAGGCACTGACGTCACACAGATATGTCCCTTCCTGAAGCTACAGAGGGACAGCAAGTATATAACAGCTGCAGTTTTAGGAGTGGTTAAGTCTGGAAGGAGCTAGAAGTCTCTACAGTGACAAACAAGGAAGGTTTGCCAAGATCTTACATCTGTACTACCCAGTATACCTAGGATGAAGCCCTCACTAAGACAAATCAGGATTTGTTCAGAAGAACTTAAAATACCAGAGTGGGTGGAGGCTTGTAAAACAGACGGAGTTGCTACCAGGACATACTTTGTCTCCATGTCCAACTGCTCTTCCAGCTGCGCTATCTTTGCTTCCAAGGCCGTGATGGTAGCCTTGTACTTGGACTTTACTGCACTCTCCATCTCCTGCAGTTTAAGCTTAAGCTCCTTGTTCTGGCGCTCCATCTGCTGGCGAGCGTTCTCATTCTTCTGTGCGTTGCTACGCTCAGCATTCAGGTCGGCATTCATCTGATCAATCTGCAGAGAGAAGTACTCAGCATATCGAGCGCTCCAGCCTGGCTGATTTATTTATCAGACACATGCTGACACACAAAGAAAAAGGACCCTCAGGGTGAGCTGAATACCTAGAATAACTCTGATGCAGAGGGAGCTGTCTGTAGACAGGGCACTTCTCAAAATATCTTAGTTTACCCAGATTTTCAAAGTAATTCCTTGAATAACAGGTTTATCAACCTCCTCTTAGGGCTAAATTTGCCAGTCATATTCAATGCTCTCTGGCGTGAAGGCCATGGTTTAGCACTTAACACAATAATCAGTCTTAGTGAATTACAAAAATCCTGAGGCAAGTGGATCCAATACCTGTTTTTAAATTTACTAAATTTATCATTTATTTGCTGTCTGTCTACTTCCACTACAAAGAAGCAGCTTAAAAATACTGACTTTTCAGAGGTGAAAGCACAAGAACTCAGCCCACTTCCAAGCCAGGGCTCTGGCTGACAGTCAACAAAGTAGAGAACTATGCTCTCATCCACCAGATTGGACAAGCCTTTTGGAAAACCATCAGCCTAGCTCCTTGGCTTTTTGGAGTGCTGAGAAAACAACATGCTTGACTCTCAAAGTTGGGCAGATAAAATATGGCACAGAACAGGCAGATTAAGATCATGGTTTCTATAGCAGCCTAACAAAATCCATATGGTTAGTCCATACACAAGACCACTGAAGACTGCAAGTCCATTTGAAGAAGCATAGAACTGGCAGAAAAGTAATTTTCCAAACACGATGTGGCACTGTTCAGCATGCCAAGTAGGAGCTCCATGCTACAGATCATCTTTTTCATAATCCCTTAATAGAGAAAAAAGGGACTGGGAGGTTTTTTGGGTTTTTGTTTTGTTATTTTTATAAACTTGGGAGATTGTTCCAGCTACCCAATGATTTAAATGATCAAAACCAGTGAGTTAACATCAGCTCTGACTGTCCGCCCTACTTGTATTGTGATATTCAGGTGCTTCATCTTGCTTGCATCTATGGACATCTGAGGGCCTGTACTGTACACAAAGCAGCCGCTGGCAATACTCAGAGTGCAGTTTGATGATTTACACAGACTAGAGAACCCCTACTTGCACATGCAGCCTGAACAGGTACCTGAAGATTTGCCTTCTTGAGCCGGTCATTGATTATCTCTGTGTTGCCCTGTTCTTCTTCTAACTCCTCCTCCAGCTGAGCTATCCGGGCCTCCAGGCGTCTCTTTTCCTCCATGGCCAGTGCTCTATAGGACACAGAATCATTAAAGCAGTGTTGGTGGCATTAATGCCTTGGGGAAAATTCATCACTTCTAATTTTACAAAATAAGCTCCATCTTTCAAGACCGGAGGGGATACAGTGCGTGCTGCAGTCTACATAAAAATAACAGCCTGCAAAGTATTTTCTCAAACCAGCTCCTCCACCCTTAAAAAGGGAACATTACTCACCCTTTACCACTGTTGTTGGCAATCTCATCAGCCAGCTCATCCCTTTCTTGCTGGGCCTGGCGCTTGGCACGCTCAGCGGCTGCAAGCTCCTGGAATGAAAACGAGATGGTCAGTGATCCAATAGGAACGTACCAATTAATGCCGCATAGGAAAAAGTAGTTACTAGTAACAGGTGGTATGGTCTCTAGCTAGATCCAGACTATTAGAAGACATGGTCTGTTCCCCGCCCACCGCACCGCTTCCTTTGTTTTGCACACTCCTATCACAGCTGTCAAGAAAGGACCAAATTCTGCATTTTGAAGTGGACCTCATATTTGAGCAGAGCAAAAAGTACAAAAGAAAGGAAATAACCACTCAAGCTTACACTGCTACACTTAGTTCTTGGCCAAAGAAAATGAACAAACCCTTGACTTGCATGCGTATTCCATTACCTCCTGCAATTGGATCATCTCTGCCTCCATGCTCTTCAACTTCTTCTCATTTTCTTTGGCCTGTGCCAAGATTTCTTCTCTGGAAGTACGTGTGTCCTCCAGTTCCCGCATGTAATCCTTCATCTGTGCCTGAAAAGGGAGAACAAAAATGGATGAATTTCAGAGCATCCACGTGAACAAATTGGGTTTGTTTGTCTTATGGGAAACATGGAGGCTAAACGGAAACAGGGATTCATTAATCTTCAGCTACCAAAGGCTGCTGTAAAAACAAAAGGAATCATCCTTTTCCCTTTTCACAAGTAACAAGGAGAAGCAGTAATGGAAGCAAACAGGACTGCTTAAATTGCAGGAAAAAAAAATCTTGTCAGATATAGGGAGGGAGAAGGGAAGGTACAGAAGCTTTCTAGTGAAGAAATGGAACGGACAGCCTAGGGAGGACTTGGAGTTATTCCTAAGAACAGATGAGACAAATGCCTGTAGGAATTACAAAAGCGTAACAGAACTGTCTTCAGACAGGAGAAGGCCTAAATGATATTTATGTCCCTCCAGCTTTGCAGCTCCATAATCCTTTCCAAAAACACTGACATGAGGCAAGCACTAGAGTGGACTTTCCCTATAGCTTGTCTCCCATGGAATTGAACAGGCAGATCGGTGTTAGAAGGATGTTTGAAATGCCAATAAATCTTTTGTGGTAAATTGCTACAAGGCTCTGCTGCTCTTCTGACACTGATGCATGGTTCTCATGAGGTGAAACCTTGTATCCCATTTCCCTGGGTAAATGCTCTACACTGACAGCTAAAACAGCTGCAGCTTCTCACCTGCAGTTTGCGGAGCTGCTTGATGGCTTCTTCACGATTCTTGTTAGCAGTGTCTATATGGCTTTCCAAATCCTTCAGGTCCATCTCTAGCTTCTTCCTGGCAGCCACAGCAATGGAGCGTTGTTTTCGTTCATCTTCCAATTCCACCTCCATCTCCCGCACCTGTATGGAAAAATACACACATCAGTGTTTCAGCTCCTTGATTTCCCAACATCTAGTTTTTGCATCCCCCTTTCAAACTGTACCTAAGTGCAATCATGTGAGTTCCTTTCATTCTTCCTGGCAGGGGGATAGGGCTAACATTCCTCACTAATAAAGCCACACAGGTTCCTTTGATAGACAAAGGCTGTTTGAACAATCGCGCACACAAGAGGGAAAGTCTCACAGCTTTACAGCACTTCCTGAAGAGTTATCATTAACAAGAGTCTGTGGATTGGCACTGGCTGTCTAACCGTCTTTGGACACAAGTGCCTTTGTGTACGGAATACTTTCAGGATTTACAGAGCGATTCTTACTTGTCTAATCAGCTGTTTCTTCTTCTCTTCATTCTGTTCATCACGTCCCTGCAGGTCCCGGTCAAACTGTGCCTTCATGGCCTGTTGGTTCACTTCTAGCCGCAATTTGGCATCCTCTGTGGCTTGCAGTTCATCCTCCAGCTCTTCCAGCTGTGTCTTCATCTCCTCCACCTGCTGCTCTAGGGCTCGCTTAGCCTTCTCCAGCTCATGGACCTACAGCACAGTGCCACATGTGAGGTTTCCTCAAAAGAGTGCAGACAATTTCACCTATCCTAAGAGCAAAAAAGTTTAAGAACGCTATGTCTGTCCCTTATATTAGGGCAGAGATACCCCTCAAAGCCAGCTGCTTGCATACCTGCAAGCTGCCAGTGTGAATCATGATTACCTATCGGTTCTGGTCATGTATGTGTGGTGGTGGGGAGAAAGAGAAAAGCATTTGTTAGCCCAGTCCTGACCTGCTGCACACTGCAGCTTACTGCTGGACACCTCTGGTTCTGACAGAATTCAAGAA
Organism: Gavia stellata; assembly: GCF_030936135.1. Lineage (NCBI taxonomy): Eukaryota > Metazoa > Chordata > Aves > Gaviiformes > Gaviidae > Gavia > Gavia stellata. Next base: position 58,978,136 of record NC_082597.1, on the reverse strand, counting down.
AATGCTTTTCAGCCTCTGAATTTTTTCTTTTGCTTCCTGCTTATCATAACATTTTTTGTCTTGAAATATTGTCTTCCATTGCCTGGCTAATCCCTGGTATTTTACATATCAGGCTCACATCATACGTTCATCTCTGCCACAACGACACCAGTTAATTCTCAGTTTGCCACTACCTCATTTGGGTCATTTCCAGGCTCTTCCAACTCATCTTTCTCACTTACTAATGTAATACAAACATAACATTCACAAACTCATAATATGTCCAGTATTCTCTACTACATTCCTCTGTGTTCACACTAGCATAAGCTTTTTGCAGTATTAAACTACAGTATCAGCTGTGTGACATTTCCTGCCCAGATATTTTAACCTCATACTTACGCTTTTCCCAACATCATCCTTTGAACTCATCAGGTCTTCCATCTCTGCGCGGAACTGCTTATTGATTCGTTCCAGCTCAGCTTTCTGCTCTATGGCTTCTTCCAGGGCTCTGGCCAAGGAGAGGGCCTTAGTTTCCTTCTCACGGGCTTCTGCCTCAGCACGGTCCCGTTCTTCCGCATACTTGGCAGAGATGTTCTTCTCCTCTGCCAATAGCTACAAGATCACACCATCAGTATTCTGAGAAATTACTGACAATTTTCAAACAAGGTGAACATGCATCTTTTCATTAGTGCCTTCTTAATAGTGTTCTGCCATGGATAGAACGAACCAAAAAAATGCAGCTTCAAAGAATGAAGCATGCCATCCCACCTTTACTAACTGTCCTGACCCCAAAATGAACAAACTTCTGATTCCCTAGGCCTTCAACCTATTATTTCCAACTTTCTCTCAAAGGTGATCTGCAAACAACACCTTGAACTTTATCTTGGTCTTGATATAAATGTTATCCCTTTGGGAAAAGGAGCATCACTAAACTTCTTATGCATGGAACAGAATTAATTTACTTCTATGAAAGCTTATTTCTCCACTCTATATGCTATGCCTTAGTTCAGAAATAAATATGCATTCTCCAAGCAGCATTGCTTAGATATTTTTAAGGCAGACCTGTCAATAAGATGCACCTACTGAATGCCCAGTGACTGAAGTAATACCTGATCAAACTTCTTTTGCTTCTTCTCTAAGTTGGAAACAATCTGCCGCTGATGATCCAGGTCCACAGTGAGGTCATCCAGCTCTTGCTGCAGGCGGGTCTTTGTTTTTTCCAGCTTGTCATATGCAGCTGTCTTCTCTTCATAACGCTGGCTCAAGCCCTCCAAATCCTTCTGCAGCTTCTTCCTGGCTTCCTCTGCTGACTCAAGGCAGCCCAGACCATCATCCATCTTCTTCTTTGCATCTATTGCCTGAAGGACAGAAAAGATCGCAGGTGAAGCCACGCCACAGATAATGCTATATGTAGTTTACTGGCACCAGAAGTTGCGGAATAAGTCTGCTCATTTCTGAAGGTATTACTCCCCCCTCAAATAATACTATACGACTGAATTCCCAAAGGAATTCCTGGATAGAAATCTACAAGCGGTTCATATGATTATCATCAGAGACCTCTTCATTTCCTCTCTCACCCAAATCAGCAGGATCACCCTTTCCCAGGAAAGATTCTGTTACTAGAAGTCAATTCCACATTTATAGTTTACTTCCTTTGAGACAGACCTGCACTTACGCTTCCTCTCAGAAGTCATTCGTTTATAGGATGCAGACTCTGTACCTGTTGCTGAAGAATAGAGATCAGGATGCAGACTCTGTACCTGTTGCTGAAGAATAGAGATCTGTTTCTCCAGGTTTCTCTTTGTCTCCTCTTCTTCTTCCAGTTGCTCTTTGAAACTGTTCTTCTCATCCTCCATTTGCTTCAGCTTAGTGCTGAGGCTCAGTTTTAGGCGAGTCTCCTCCTGCAGCAGCTCCTATAAAGCAAACACCCCAGTGGAATTCAGCACTGCTCCTTGGCTTTAAAGACTCACAATCCTCACCCACTCTCTCCAGAACAAGTACTTTTGAAGTTGAGTTTAAGTATGCAACTTACTTCACAGATAAGACAACCAAAGACAGAATTTAAGTAATTGTCTTCCAGGGAGTCAGTATAGAAACAAAATATTTAGGAGGGTCCTATTCTCTCGTACACTTTAATGATTAAAGTATACTACTTCACTACACAAGCCATCCACAGTCCTTTCTGGAGTCCTTTGAGCAGCACACAAAGCATTAAAACCTTTCCCAACAACAGCATGACTGTACTCTACTACATGACTTTCTCATATTCAGGTATCAAAGAAACAGATAACAGACTAAAGTGATTCAGCATGGTTAAAAACAACGTTGGTCTTGCAATTCTGCTAAGACACTGGTCATTTACCAACAACATTTATTGACTTACACTGCCAGTGCTTGAGCTGAAGGATCTGTAGAGACTAATAACACCAGTCTTCAAACTAGTGCATTTTTTTTTTGTATTGGGCACTATGTTTCAGTCTGTTTTTTAAAAAGAGTAATAAGTAGACAGAACATTAATGACTGTTCAAGGTTACTTAGTATCTGAGGTTTGGCACACTCTTCCTTTCCCTTCCAACCTTCTGCTTGGTACTCCATCCTCTACCAAGAGAGTCATATTCTATTAACTGTAAATGGTTGGTTTATCCCAAAGTATAAGACTAAGCATGATTTGCTCCTGAAAAAATACCAAATTATTTGAATCTATCACTTCCCCAACATCCACTGGGAAATAAAATTTTCTGCTTAACTTTACAAATTTACCAGAAATCACACACACACAAAAACCCTGTCAAGTAACTGATTATGAAGAGCTCAAACAAGAATCTAGCATTCCAGTGCAGTTCTGGCATTAAAGAGCTCTCAAGCAGAAAGGTGATGGAGGACTTCTAAATCTAAGACAGGGAAAGTTACATATATTCCACATACTGAGGAAGCAGAAGGAAGATAAACAGCTTGTTTCTGTAGAAATGCTCTCAATACCATGCAATATAACCCCTTAGAAAAAAAAAGCCAGACTCAATCCTTTAAAGTGTTGTATATCCAGTATTTAATGGTGTCCACTTTAAGAATTTGTAACAGACACTGGCTGCACCACACACAGATGCCTTGCCTTCCAAAGCTCTCACCTGTGTATCCTGAAGCTGTGATTCCAGAGCAGAAAAGTCCTTTGCTAATTTGATTGATTTGCTGTCAGACTGGTTCAAAAGACCTGTGACATTGTCCAACTCGACCTGAAGGAGAGATCAGAGTATCAGTTATTAAATGCATCAGCAAAAACAAGCCAGGAACAGGTGAGCAGCCACGAGAACCAAAAGTGAAAACTGAGGCACCTCTCAACAGTAAGGCATGTGTGTAATCTCTCTGGTTTTGGTTGTTTTGGGTTTTTTAAGGCCTATATGAGATTTTAGACAGCCTGGCCAGAATTTTAAAAGCTTCTATTAAACTAACTCTCTTCTATTTTATACTATCTGCTTCAGATCTAGAGTCTCAAAATTACATTTTCACACTCCAAAAGATAATGCACATACCAGCAATGCTCAACTTTTAATGACAACCCTCCATAAAGGAGAAGGCAGAAGACAATGCTCCGTGTGAATCAAAGGGATTTGTTGTTCCCTTGAAGAAAGGAGAAAACCCTAAATTTCCACATCACCCTTGAGCCACCCCTCATCACCATCAACCACATTACAAAGCTTCAAGACACTGTCTTCCAAATTAGTTACACAATCATCAGTCTGTTTGTGCCACTCTAGGTTCACAGAAGCTGAATGTTTACAGAACTGTGCTGTACAAACCACTGCATGCTGAAGGGGAGCAGGCATGCTGATACTTTAAGGCTTACAAAACTCAAATGGCAACTGGTTACTTCACCTTCCCAGGGCTGCTCATGATAAGCAACATCAATCCAAAGGTCCTGCCCTGGCAATGAGTTAAGGAGTTTGCATAGTCCTTGGGAAGCAAACTATGGATCTGCTTTTTGTAGGAACTTTATCCTCAAGATGAACAAAATTTTTCACCTAGCTATGGGGACATACCATCCTACAACCTTTTCTCTCTAGCCCTGTCAGCCCTAGGCTGAATCAGAAGCTAAGGAAAATCCATGCCGCTCACCTGCAATTTGTTAACCCTTTCAACCAGTTCGGTCTTCACTCTTTCGCCTTCTGTAAATTTCACCTGCAGTTCTTGGAGCTGAGCATCTACTTTTTTCCGCTTGTGCTCAGCATCCCCTTTGCCCTGCAGAAGAACCTTCACCTCATTGGACAGTTCAGCCCTCTCACTTTCCAGAGCTTGTTTTGCTTTTTCAAGATTTGCTTTCACCTTAAGAGGACAAAAAAGAAGAAAAACAACAAAACCCCTCAGACTTTAGATATGGCAGGATCCTTGCACTGAGTAGTTTTCACCCCCCGCCCCCTGACATGCAAGTTAATGTTGCATGTTTAGCAGCTAAGTTGTAGACTGCTTACTCTGAAGAAACAATTTTAACAGCCTGTCACTGATAAGGAGGAGACAATTCAATAGTCAGAGAAGGCAACAATACAGGAAAGTCTTGCACCATCAGATTTCCAAATTAAAGTTGTACAAGTCAACAAACGCTAGCAGTGAAAAGAATGTTTTGGCTATGCAGTATAACATGGCTAAACCAAAAAAAGAATGAATGCAGCTATTTAAAACAACTTTATATATGCTTCATAGTGAAAAATGATCTACCAAGGGAAGAAGAGCACATGTATCAGAAGCCTAGTACCAGGAACACTTTATGTTCTTCCGCAGCTTTAAGACATGGTTATAGAGCAACTATCATTTCAGGGAGGTTGACTGCTTTGGCCTGGTGTTTTCTGTTCCACGTACCCGTTTGGTTTGTTCTAACTGCTCTGCCAGCTCTTCAATAGCTTGTGAATGTTTCTGCCTCATCTCTTGGATTTGAGCCTCATGAGTCTTTGCCTCATCTTCAAGGGTCTTCTTCAAAACCGTTACTTCTTGTTCTCTCTTTGACCTGCAAAATTCACAAATTCCATTTAGATGCCAAGAAGAGAATCAAACAGATGTGTATATGCACCAACAGCATCTCTAATGCAGAAAAATGCCAATGTCTGTTCAGCCCTACAAGCTATAAAGACACTTTTCAAAATTAGAACTTAGCATTGCACCCTTCTTAAGCGCAAGCTGGCAGCATTAGTTTCAGCCTAAGTAGTAATAGCCTGAAAGTATGAATGTTTCAGGGGTATCGCTAACACTACAGTTAGGGAGCAAACTAACTTTCTTGCATCAGGTGAGGTAATCCGGTCTTGACTACAGTTTGCACACTACCTCCTTCTGTAGTCATTGAGGCTGCTAACCAGCCTACCCTGATAAAGGCAAAGACTTGCTTTGGTAAGAGACTGGATGCGGCAGCATTTAGTAAAAAAGTCAAAACCAAAAAAGACAACACAGCTACATGTTGGAGTTACCTGAGCTCTTGCTGAGCAGCTGTAGAATCTAGCGTGTCTTCTAGCTCTGTTTTCAATGCTTCCAGCTCTTCTCCCAGATCCCGCTTCTGTTTTTCGGCTTTATTCCTGAACGCTCTCTCTGACTCCAGGTCCTCCTGCAGCTCAGTGATCTGGGATTCGAGTTCCCTGATCTTTTTCAGGGCCATGTTCTTCTGAGCTGCCTCTTCTTCCACCCTGTGTTCAACATAGGGTTCTGGTCAGAGCCAGATTTAAACCATATGTAAATTAAAACCATCTGTCCTACCAAGAATAATTAAGAAAAAAGCTGGTATTGGTCAGCTCTACAATATTACATTCAAACTTTGATCCATAGATCATCTACAGATTCTAAGTTCTATTTTCCAATACTTGAGAGAGCACGATTACTTACCTTAAAGAAGGGGACAGAGAGAGACTGACAATAGAAGAAAGCAGAAGAGAAAGCACCATTTTACATTGGAAATTGGACACTTCACTGAATAGATGAATATAGCAACTACCAGAGAAAGAGTGTTGCCACTACTTTTTAACCCCGTCTGAAATCTTACTGCTCCAGTGAAACATGTGCAGTGCACATTACATCCATAGTCTAGCTTTGTACAGAGAATGTGGCAGTAAGCAGCAGCCAAAGACCTCTGATGTCGAGGACATGAATCTTAACAGTCCACAGGCTGAAATACAACAGCCACAGATTCCACTTAGTGCCTATTCCAACGTGAAATAAGACAACAAATATTTCCCAACCTGGTGGCCCCTGAACCCCACAGGTCAGGTTCTCACCTAGCTAAGGCTGCCTGCAGCTCCTCTTCCTTCTTGGCCAGCTGCATTTTGAGTTCTGCAATCTGAGCCTGCAGCTCAGCAATCTGGTCATGCAGATCACTGGAGTCCCCTTCAAGCTTTCGACGAGTCTTTTCTAATTCTTGCCTCTGCTTTTCTTCACGTCGCAGACGTTCTGATGGAGATGGGGACACATTAAGTTACACTGGCAACACATACTCAAAGAACAAAGTACGAGCAAAGGAAAAAAAAAAAGCTATTAAAGCAACAATTTCTTTCCTAATAATAGATCTGTCCAAACTGTAGCTGGAGTCCATTATTCTGTCAGGACCTATACATGCAACTGCCCCCGTATTTTGCCCTCAAAACATATCTGGGAAATCTCCCTTCCCCCCATCTTACAGCCAAACCTCCTTCCCCCCTTTCACTGTAATAAACAATGCCAACACAATGCCAGTGTCTCCCAACACCCACACCACACAGGCATAAGCACTCATTAAGTGATGCTGAACACAAGGTCTGCTCTCCCTTTACTGAAACAAAATAGGCTGGCTCCTGCTGTGTTAACCTGGGCAGGCTCCAGATGAAGTGCCTCTAGCTTGAAGTCTGAAGAACTTGTGCAAACAGGATATGAGAAACAGCACTAACCCTGACAGATTGATACTGCTGGAAGTAGAAGAGTGGAGACACTTCCACAGCAGGAGAAGAAAGAGAACCAGCCTCTCTTCTCCATTGGCCCACTGCTTTGGAGAGGATTTTTATTTAGATCAAGGGCTCAGCTGACAAGGCACATAACCTTCAGCCAGCCACTGAACAGCTCTACCAAACCGATCAATAGCAAACACACTATAGACTAATTTTTAACCCTTCAGAAACTGGAGAAGACTAAACCTCTAGAAATGAAACTGAAGTTCAACAAATTTTAACAAGAAACCACCTAAAACTAAACAGGCAAGTCCTTTGCAGAATCTGCCTTTAAAAAAATAAACAAAACCAAACCAGAATCACCTTCAAGGTCTGTGATCATGGCCTCATGCTTATTCTTGAGTTTGGCTAAACTCTTAGATTTCTCCTCTTCCTCTGTCAGGTTTGTTGTAAATTCAGACATTCTGTCTTCCAACAGTTTCTTTTCCTGCAGAATTGAGAAGGCAGTGTCAAAGCAGTTGCTGGAATTACAGGAGATTTTTCCAGAGTTGACTGTGTTTAAAGATGTCAATGTCATGAGTGCCTACTCCTGCTACAAGGAAACTTGGAACAAAAGAAATCCTTTCAGGATTACAGATAGTATTCAAATAAACTGTTACTTAAAGATTTGTATTTGATAGCCCTTTCAAAGCTGAAAGGGAAGTCTGTTTATGAAATAACTTGATACTGTTTGGCATAACAATGTATCACAAAACATCTGCTCACGGATCATTATTTAGTCAAGGCTATTTAAATATCATACAGTACTGACTTGTAAAGAACACAGGCAGGCAGCTAATTTCAAGAACTCAGGTCAGAGTTATCAAAGACAAGATTGAATTAATTCAGAAGTTTTCCCGTAATATGTGAAAGGTCAGCCTTTGGCGGGTGGCTCCAGGAGAAACATCTGTGCATCTTTAGCCTGTGTAAGAAGCTGCAGAAGTCTTACCTTAGCCAATTTGAGATTCTGATCTTCCAGAACTATCACATCTTCTTCCAGTTTCTTCAGTTTGGCTTCTGTGGTCACTTTTTCTAGCTGCAACTTCTGCCTTGCGCTTTCCTCTTCTTCAAGCTGCTCCTCTAGTTCCTTCACAACACCCACAGAAAAGCAAGGCATTTGTCAGTGCTGCTCACCAACCAATGTAACAGCACAGTAGCAATACTAGAACTTGGAAGGTTTCTTTACCCTTCCTTCAAGGTATTATTAGTACTTTCCAGAAGTGACATCTCTGTCATGACTTAATGCAACATACTACATTCTAACAAATAAGTTTTCTAGCAGAATAAGCAATGCTATTTTGCGAAGAAGAATGCTACCATTCCTAAAACACCTGGCTTAAGCAAAGACTTGTCTAATTATTTGACACTTGGCCATCATCTTCATCTTCAAGAATGGAACAGCTCATTCCAGATGACTGACCAAATGCCTCAGGCTCAGCACTAGAATCACTGTGTTCTATTGCTATTTCCACAGACAGATTTTTCTATGCTTCTTTTTTTGTTCTCTCTCTCTCGTTTCCCTCCAAGCTGAGGCAAAAGAACCACTTTAATCCTTACTGCCCTCTTTACTGACAAGAGACAGCATTCCTAAGGCATTACCTGGATGTTCTGCTGCATTTTCTTCTTTTCAGCCTGCAGATGTTGACACCGTTCTTCCTCTTCCTCCACCCTTGCTTCCAGGTCATGACATATCTCCTCCAGTTCTTGCTTCTTGGCTGTCAGGCGGGCTCTTATCTCCTCAGCTTCAGCACAGAGTTCAGTTTCTGCTTGCAACTGTTCCTGCAGCTGCATCTTCTCTGCCATTAGCTACATTGGACACAAAACCAGAAATAATACAAGCTCCAATTTACCAAAGCACTTAGCCAATCTGTGTTAAGTGAAGTTACGAGTTCCTGTGTTCCACAGTTAGTCTTAATCATTGCAGCAGTCGCCTGCTGCTAATCAAAAGCCAAATATCAAAACATAGTTTTAAAGTGTTTGTTTGCCTTCACAAACCATGCACTGAAACCACATATTACGTTAGCCTTAAATTTCTTGAGACCATATCCATTTGAAGTAAGGAGATTGTCTAGTTTTCCCCTGCAAAAGTAACACAAATAATTATCAGCCCTACAGAAAAACAATCCCGCTGCCATCTTCTGTGTTCCAAACAAAAAGGATTCCATTAATGACAAGGTTGAATTCAACGAGCTTGCTATAATATTTAGCCAAACGAGACTTTTCTTCACATAATGGCTATAGAAGGGCAATAGGTGGTCACTGTACAAAATGACCTGCTAGAGGAACTGAGCTGAGAAGAAGAGCAAAGAAAAATTGAACAAGATGGCAGCCAAGTCACATATTTCAACAAGTTGGAATCCTGCAGCTTGTCCGTCAGACCAATAAAAGCAAAGGAGCTCTCAAGCAGTTGGCCAGGTAGAGAGAGAATGACTTTTACACATGAGATTTGCAAACTCACCTGGGCCTGGAAGGTCTCCATCTCACTCAGTCTATTTTCTGCAGCTAGCTGCTTCTCCTTGACCTTTATTAGTTCTTCTTCCTTGGCCATCATCTCCTCTTCCTGTCTGCTTACTTGCAGAAGGGGCTTCACCTGAAAGGGAAACCAAGGCAATGAGACATGTATAAGAAGCAAGGAAAACATGAAGAAATGCTCTTGTACTTGATAAGCATTGAATAAAACAACGTTTTAGTTAAACATCAGATTTGAAGGACTGACCAACTGTTTTGTTGTGAACACTGTGAAGACCATAGAGGACTAGATACCATCTACTCTGCCAATAACACACTTTCTGCCTGCCCAACTTTTCCTCCAGGATGGGATGCATCAGGAAAGGGTTGGGTAAATTCCAGACCCTCAAGGGCTAAGTAGTAATAGCAGGAGAATAAAAAAGTTGCCATACAGTGGGGAAATTCACAGGTAGGTCAATGTAAACAAAAATCAAACAATACCCATCTCTGTGGTCCCCCATCAAAACCCCTGAGAAGTCATTTCATAGGAAAGAGAAGAAAAGTTTAAACTCCACTCTCAACTCTCATTTAGCTGCAAAGTCTCATTCCTAAAAAGAAAGAAATCCCATACATTTAGAAAAAAGACCATTTCTTCATGTGTTCATTATCTTTATAAAGGTAAAACATCTACAAGTCTAACAACAAGATCAGACCTCAGTACTTTTCCTTTGCTCTTACAACTCTGGAGAAAGAGATGGCAAGCCATCCCCGTATTATCAATTTTTGCCTAGCTAAATTGACTAGCCATGTAGTGACTCTTTGAAGTGCCATACCACCAAAGCAAGCGATCCTCTTACTCTTCTTAGGCATAAAGCATTAAAAGATGACTTCTGCTTTTCTACATCACTTGGATATAGCCTTGCACTTGGTTTATGCAGGCACACTGCATAGCTGTAAAATATGCTATGATATTCTCTGCCTAAATGAATCAAGGTGTAGTTGCAAGCCAGCCAATTGTAGAGGAAGTGGTTTTTGTGCTCTGGTTCAATCTCAGAAGCTGAAATTGCAACCAAACTGTCAAAATTGCAAAGGAAAAAATATTACCTTGGTGAACAACCTCCACCATTGCCAGTTCCGCAGTTTCAAATAGGCAGCACAGTTCCTCTGAAGCACTTTCATGGCTGTCAATTGCTGCTGGCGCTTGGCAAAGGCTCTGCAAGGTAAGTGGAGGGTGGAGGTCAGACAAAGGAACCCACAGCAGGACACAATTTTTTCCACCAAGCCCTTTCTTAGACATCCCTACATTTTTACTTTAGAAGGTTCCCTCCTAAAAAGCCAGCAAAATTTCCAGTTAATTTCCTCTATCTTCTCAAGGTTTTTTTTTCTAAGGTAAGAGTTGTTATCCTTTCCTTTAGTCAATTTCCTATTTAATAAAGTTTTTCCCTAATGTCTTCTAATCCAAAAAGCCTCATTATTTTCACTTCAGAAAAGGGAGATCTGAAACAGAGATGTGTTTTCCTGCCAATCTGACAGATACTACTTTTGTTTTTAGAACTGTACCATTTGCATTCCTACCTAATAGCTTAAAAGAAATCCTACACCTCCTGGATCAGTACTGTACTAAGACCTTTTCATTTTCACATTTGCAGTTTGCAGCACTTCCATCAAAAACTTTGCCCTCTGTATTGTATTTGTATAGACAGGAACAGACTTTACTGCTCTGGTAGTATGTAGGATAGCAGCACACTGAGTTTCTTGCAGGTGCCAAAAGTTCAGCATTACAGAAATCAGAAAACCCTAGAACACCATCAGCTGTTATATACAACAAATAAATCATGGCCTTTATGATGAAATATAATTTCTAGTCAGCTTTTTTTGAAGAGAAACTTGTACCTGAATGGGAGAAATACGTGTTTGTAATGTACTCTACAAAACATGGTCCTTACTTTCTGGCCAGGTAGCCTCTGCAGCATGCTTGGAAGCCAATAATGACATCTGTGATCTTCAGGTCTCTTTCTTCTTCAAGATGAGCAAGGACTCCAGCTCTGAAAAACACTTTACTCTGTCCAATTCGGTAAAGGTTAGAATCCAGCTCCAATGCTTTGATCTAAAATGAGAGAGAGAAGAATCCATCTCCTGCAAAGACTGCTTCATGTGAATCATCACAAAACATATTTGTGTCTCATGGCTGTAAGATATCCCTTCCCTAAAATGAGCCACTCAGGCCAAAGTTGCTAGCTCCCAATAAAGTCCTGTCCCAATTAGAGGAGTTGGAGCTCAGCCAAGCAATGCATGAAATAGAGGTAACCAGAGACAGAAAATATGATAGAAAGCATTGTTTAATACAACACCATATAAAGTACCCAGAACTACAAGGATACTGCGAGGAACATATGCCTAGTCCCAAGAGCCCTCTTCCTTTCCTAAAGGAAACACATCTGTTGATCCTTCTTATTTATCTTTCCCCAGTCCTAATCCTTCTCAGAAAAAGGCACCCCAACCAATTTTCCCATCCTTTAAAGGATTTGCTGTCAACACTTATACTAGTTAAGAAGAATAAGGTATACTCCTTTAAGACAGAAGAAAGGGAATCCCTTACAGCTAAATTCAATTCAGTCTCCCCTAGTCTTCAAGCTACAGAGCCAAAGCTTTCCCTTTGAAGCAGGCAATTCTGCAGAAATTATTAGGAGCCTTCACTGAAAACATTTGTCATCAGCAGGCCATTACAAAAAGTCTGTTGAACCTCATACTTTAAGCATGTGCTAAAGGTAACAGTAATGCTTCTAAGCATTTTGATTCCATGAATACTGCTGGCATGTCAAAGTGTATGCATATGTGGAATCAGAAAGATCCTCTTTGCCTAGGATTTTTGAACCTCGGGCTAATCAAAAGCCTCCATCTGCGAAGCCAAGAGAAAGCTTTTTGCACCCTCCTTCTCTCAGACAAAACGTTTGACTTTGGTCCTTTGGTCTGTGAATACAAGATATATTTAACATGCACAACTCCAATTTCCAAACCACACCCATGAAGTTTATTCTATTCAAGCAGAGTTTCTGGGATGTCTTACCATTAGCACACAAGCCTGCTTTCCATCCATAAATCCTTTGGGAATTGCATTTGGAGTTAAGATTTCATATCTGAAAAGGAGAAAGCATTAGACTAGTTACACAAGTACATTTGAAAACAACAACAACCACCAAACAAACCAAAAAAATCCAGTAATGCATTCCTATGCCATTATGAGTTTGACAGCTTACAGTCTTGTTAGAAGAAAAAAATTGCACCTCTAGACAACAGAGTATGAAGTAGCAGTCTTAGATGGGGTCCTCTACACCTCACCTTAACTACACACTTACTAGAGAAGTCAAAGATGCTTTTGGGAGGCTTTGTGCCAGGGAATATCAAGGGACAGCTGTGCTGCTTTTGAAAACAGCGACAATCTAGTTGCAATAAAATAATTCCATTTTTGCACTTACGTCTTAACTTCGCCTGGGTAAAGACTGCTTTAGATTCTTTTCTAGGCCTTACCTTTGTCTGAATTCCTGGAATACAACTCTGTTGGGGAAACCTTGACGACAAATACGGATTCCCTCCAGCACGCCATTACAGCGAAGCTGGTCGAGGACCAAGTGGGGATCTAGTTTTCCAGCCTAGTGAGAAAAAAGTGTATTTTTTAAATACCACAAAGCTTTTACAAAAGGGGCTTACCCCCTTCACTCCCCCTGTTTGTAAAGCAGCCAGTTCTCTCTTTTCCAGTTAGAAGCAATTGAAAGCTTTTATGCCACCTTAAGAAGAACTGCAAAGATCAGTCTCCAAAATTTTGGTAAGTATAGTTACTTAGGATGAGCTTAAAAAGATATCCTGAGAAAACTGGACATCCTTAAGATCTCTTACAAAACCTGACAAAAGATAGCAACCCAGCCATGTGCCCCAGGAAGCCCATGTAAGACTGCATGAGCTGTACTGTTATAATTGTCTTTACCTTCTTCTCATGGTTGGGGATAATGCAACGGACGAAGTTGGGGTTGGTGTTCCTCAAGGTAGCCATCAGTTTAGCCAACTGTTCTTTATAGAGCTGTCCCACTGTTCGGAACATACCCTTCCTGGTTTTAAAGGCCCCTGGCAATGCTGTATCTGACATACCAGCTACCTGATCCAGCCCAACAATACGGTCAACTAGAGAAAGCACAAGAAAGAGCGTTAAAATTCTGCCACAAACAAAGGAAGCATTGGAATATACAAAGAACATCTGGGTAGAACAGGATAAATGAGAGGAGCTGCAGGATCCTTTTTGCTTCATCTCTACACAGATGTCAACTCCTGTATAGAATTTGTGCAGGGATGGGAGCAGGAAGGAAAAAAAGCAACAGCTCACTACAGGAAATTTGAGTGATGGAGTCAAACTTACTCCCAGACATATTCTACTGATGATCTGGATGGCAAGTCGGGAAAAGCAATCTAGAAGTGAGTTTCAGATGCTTCTACTTGCTCAGGTTACAACAAAAAACACCAAACCAAGAGTTCTAGCTGCTAGCCCAGCAGAGTCAACTATTAGTTAACTCTGACCCAGAAGGGGCCACAGTTAGACAAAAAGCCCAGCTTCACTCTTGCATTACAGGCAGAACTGTCATGACCGGTGATCAGAAAAGCCGTATCTACTTGTAAACTGCACAAACATGGTAAAAGGCATGGTGAAAGGCCTGATAGAAACCAAACCTCAAGATACCAGTGTTTATTTTTGGAGCACAAGTACTCTATGACAGAGACATGAACAAAACCACTAGGAGAAAGTCCAAACTCCCTGCCTCAACAGTTTCTCCACTATGCCACAGTGACATCCAAGCACTGATGAAGCTATCACCTTGATGGGTGGACTCCACAGATGCCTGTTTTCAATAGAAGACAGCTAGACCTGAGAGTAGCAGGGGCAAGAAGAAACTAGAGCATTACTTTTTCCCATTGCTCTTCTACATGGAGTTAAAAATTCACCCACCCACCCAAAACCAACTACATCACTATAAATTTCCACACCCCCAGTACATTTTTATTAAGGACTTCAAGCTACTACTTCACTTTATCTTTAGTGGTTGGCTGATGCCTACACTCAGGCTCCCAATCTTAACTTCAGAAAAAACATCAACTTGTGCTCAGCTGGCTTCTGATGAAAAAAAACTGCGAAGAGAAACCCCTACAAAAGAAGAAACAAGAAAGGATACTCTAATTTACAGGTAATATTAGTTTAGAACTGGTCACTTCTAGAGCAGCTGTTAGAATAGGGTCAAGGTTGTCTTATCAGAAAGAAAAGACAGATATGTTACTAGATGACACCACAGAGAAATCCACATAAGAGTGTCCCAGATTGCGGCTGGAACAATCCTTTCAAAAATCTTGAGCCCTGCAACCTACATAAAGATAGCAAAAAGGACAGTCACTTGCAACAGAAGATCCAGCTAAGAACAATAAATAAGAACTGATCAGCTGTGGTTCAGTTGACATTTGAAGTCCAGAAGGAGTCTCTCTCACACAGCAAAGGCCTTGTTAGGCATAAGTTGCTGATGGCCATTTTTCATGCAGTACAAGTTCCTTTGCCAAATTAACTTTCTTTTAAATGATCAGCAGCTGAAGTCAAATCCCAACACTAGAATCAATGTTAAACTGGATTTCAGTTTAAACTCAGTCCCAGAAATCTTCCTTCCAAATCTTGCGAGAAATACAGCCTTGCTAGCTCTACATTCAAACAGCTGACAGGGATTTGCTTTTAGCTGTTCCTATGCAAGTCTTGCAAGAACAACCTTTAGCACCGGAATATGTCCATATTTTTCTTGTATCCATTTACAAGGTGAGAGTTTTGCTTTTGTTTTAAAGTCTGTGAGAAGCTACTAGCACAAAGCAGAGGAAATGAACAAGAAAAACAAGCAGGTATGACAAAGGGACAAAGAGAAGTTAACGGAAGCATTTCTTGCATGGCTCTAGGATGCATTACGCACATGACACAACAGCTGGGTTTCTCAGTCACCTGGTTCTAGATGAAGAATAGGAAAGTGTTGATAGAAATAGGCTCTCTGAACGTTCTGCATCTCTGCAACAGACAGAGACGTCAAAGAAAACCCACCGCAGAAAGTGACAGCAACAGTAAGACTCAAAAGCAGATAAACCCAGAGAAGATAGAGTAAAATACTGAACAACACTGCAGCAAGAACACACTAGTTGCAGGAACTGAAAACGTAGATTCAACCTCAGATCTCGTGTCTGAGTGTTGCAGCTACACAAGCTGCTGGGACATAATGGTGCGTTCATATTTTATCCTGGCGTTCTCTGTTTCAAGAAATAATTGCTATATATGCAGCAAGCTTAACATAAGTTGATGCACATGAACCTTTCTCTTGAGTTACAGTGAACTACTAATGCAATACCACGATCTAAGCAAGGGATGTTCCAGATAATGCTCATCTTCGTGGCTCAGTCTTTGGGGAAAAAAAGCAACACAACTCATCACAGACTTCTGACGATCAAACTCTCCCACATAAAACAAGAGAAAACATATGAGATTAAGTTTAATTACATACCATCTTTCCACAGCTCAGACACAAACTTATCCGACGACTGGTGGAGAAGAGTAGCAATGTTGTCATTCAGTGGATCCATGTTCTTCATCAGCCATTCATCTGCTTTATAATCCACCTGGAGATGATAAAGACATCAAGAAACTTGGGAGGGATTTTCTGCAGCACAAGATGCAACAAGATCTTGCAAATTCTATAGAAGTAGCAGTGAGGTTTGCACAATCAACAACAGATTACCTAATCATTCTTGGATTTGCCATCTAAGCAAGCATACATACAAATTTCAAACCCTAGAAAACAGCTGCATATTCTGTTCTGTCAGTGAAGCAAATGGATTCGCAATGCTAGTTTGTACCACCCAGAGTGTGACAAACAACTGCATCATCATTTTTGGTGATGAAGTCTTGATGCAAGGTTTCTGAAAAGTACCTCCAATCTCACCAAGTCACAGAGAACAAATTTAAATTGGTGACAGTTTGACATGTCTTCAACTATACATACATAACTTGCAAGCAAATCCTCTTAGGCCCTGTCAGGTCCACAGCAATGGAACAACTTTGTGAAATCTTCCACTGGTTTCCCATAGGCAGCCATTTTGTAAAGTAGCAATTTCTTAGAAGCAGTGGTTATGCATTAGAAAATACAGCAGTCATTCCAGTGTTCACATTTTAGCTGCTAATTCTTTACCTTGCCAGCATAATGTATGATACAGAAATCAGCTTTGTCTTTCAGCTGCTTTGGCTTCTGAAATTTGGGGTGGGTGCCTTGTTCTTGTACAACTTTTTCCACAAAGCTTTTGTCTGTTGCTTTTGGGAACCAGCACTCTTCATCCAGCAGAGCCAGTATACCAGGAGGCCCAGCCTTAAAGAAGGGAAACATCAAAATGTCATTAAATACATGACTACACCAATAATTAACACCTTTAAATGGCTAGGAAAAAAAAAAAAAAAGGGTATCTAAGCCTGATCCCCATCACATTCACCTGTTGTGTGGTATCAGTTCAACTACTTCTATACTAATAGAAATTGTCAGTAATTCTTCAAAATCCTCATCTGAATTCTGGCCATTTTTATGAGAAGGTCTCTATGACATTTGTCTAGGTTGTTTTACATGGGGAAAAAATTACATATTTTTAATATACGGAACACTATCACATTGTTCTCCAAATATCCAGGTATCTAAATGCAGAAGACCATAGCAGAACATTTCAGAAACTAGTCCTTACTATTGGAACATCTACTATGAAGTTTATAAGTTTCCAAGTTTCATTAGAGCAGAATGAAAGCAGAGATTCACAGCTTCTCATCACGCTTATAGTTCAGTAAGGAAGTTCACGCTACTTATGGTAAGCCACACACACATCTAGCACCATGCAGATCTACACAAATGAAGACAGTTTTGCAAGAGGAAAAAGTGGCTGACTAGATCTATTTTCATGCAGTGTTTCCTACAGAACTGACCCTAACAGATTTATTGGTGACACACTTTCAGACAAAGAGGAAACTGTTCACTTCTGCTTCTAAGCATACCAGAGTGTCAGTAGAGGATTACAAAAGCTAGAAAGCTAGTTTCCAGTCTACAGGTAGAGGTTATGTGCTCAATGACAAAATTAGTGTGGTCATTTCTTGCTGCTTGATGGTAGAAGAACAAGCTTACCGGCTTTTCTATGAGGTCAATGCAGGGCTGCAGATCCAGGCCAAAGTCAATGAAATTCCACTCTATGCCCTCCCTCTGGTACTCCTCTTGCTCCAGAATGAACATGGTGTGGTTAAAGAGCTGCTGCAACTTTTCATTTGTGTAGTTTATACACAACTGCTCAAAGGAGTTCAGCTAATGAAGAAAAAGGTAGAAATACGTTTGAATAGTTGCTTTTAAAGACACACCTACTATTCTCTCAGGACAAACGGTCACATCTACAGTTCAGGAATTTAAGCTAGTGTTCTGTGTGGGGTGGACAGCCCTTTGTCAATAACCCCATTTGCTTATGTACTGCCTTTCCTGTCACGTGCCACTGCATCACTGCTGCAATCTCTAGGGAAGTTCATACATACTGTTCCTCAGACTTTGCAAAAGAATGTTTAGTTGTAAACAGCAGAAGAATTACTGCAGCTACTTAACCCAGGAACAGAAAAGACTCCAGTTTTCTCACAAACTCAGAGCTGGCAGGTCCTCTTCATAGGAAGAGGAAGCAACAGAAGCCTGAAGACAAATTCCTAAAAGCATGTGCACTGGAAAGTCCCTTTTTAATCCTCATATGTAAAATCAGAACAAGGGAAGTGAGGGAAATTTCTTCAACATCTCCAGATTTCTTCAAACTGTAAGGACAAGGTTAATAACCCACGGTTTAGACCACACTGAACAAAATGCAGCTGCTGAAGAGAATGGTCCTGATCTACTTCCTCCATGTTTCAGTAATTTCTAATCATGTATTTCAACTCCCCTCCTTTTCATGAGATCCAGCAGCCATGAAACCAAAAGCAGACCGATCAGTGAGAAAAAAGAAATAAAAAAATTTTTAAAAAAATTCAACTTTTCTGTGTAGTTTTCCACTTTATGAATAAATTGGTCCAATTCACCTTGCAGCTGCGCATGAGCTAGATTCAGCATAACACAGGTTGATAGCAGCTGCCTGGCTGGGATAATGGCAGGACAGTTATTCTCTGATGGCAGCCTGTGGTTGCTTCAGACTAAGCATAATACAAAACCACATTCTAAAATTGTTGTGTCATAGACATAATGGTTTGGCCTAACAGTTCACTGCCACCTATAAAAGGAGCTCCCACTTCCCCTCTTTTCCATCTCTCCCTCAACCTTCCTTCAGCTTTTCTTCTCCTACATTTATCTTGCATCAGTTTTTATGCTCAGATTCCCCTCTGCAGACCAATTCAATTATAAAACACCATAAGAAAATATTTTCCACAGGGCTAAAGGGTGAACAGTACAAGCAGTTGCAGCCAAGAGCAGCAGAGGAGAAAAGGAGCAAGTTCACTCCTTTTCTGTATCAAAGAGCTGCTGTTGAGTCTGTTTAACTGTATGTGAAACCATACTCTGATGCCCGATTTTCAGGCTTCTTGCAGAAAGAAGCATACATAGGTCAGAATTTATGTTGTATCTGCTTTGGTCTACCCTGTCTTTGCCTTTTCCAAAACTCATCAGCAGGAAGAAGAAACCATTTCTAACAATTTTTAGCAGTGCTAATGGGTTCAGTGGGTCATCCCTTAAATGTTTTGGGACAGATTAATGGGACGTAAAATTTTAAGTCCAGTGGTGATCCGTAACTCTACATGACATTTTAAAAGACTTTTGTAGGTTAGCAAACTCTTAAGTGTGAGCTATAAAGAATCAAGAACACATGGAACCATAAATGAAAATAATTCTAATGCATGTGCCAAAAAGGATGTAAACATCAGAATACACAGCAATAAGATAAAACGTTTGCAGAATACATAAAATACGAAAGAAATGAACCACTTAAGTTATTAACTAACTTATCTGACAGTTCACATCAGCAGGGATCTCAAGTAACAGAAGTGGAATACACATCCTTTCCAAAACTACACTATTCTTTTCCAGTTTTAAAGCTATTTTCTTCAGCGGTCTTTGCCCCATGGAAAACTGTGCTGAGTGCAAGGACCTGACACCTCCTTACCTCGAAAATTTCAAAGCCAGCAATGTCAAGAATTCCAATGAAGGACGCACCCTGTCGCTTGGTCTTATCCAATGCCTTGTTGATACGCATAACCAGCCACCGGAACATACGTTCATAAGTGGCTTTAGCCAGCGCTTCAATGGCAAAGTCAGCCTAAACAGAAAAAAGACAAAGATCAGGAGTTACATTATAATCCAAAGGAAGGCACAGATTACACTGTTTCGGCATCTACTGGCTCAACTGTAGTCTGAGATTTTCTATTCACCACCAAACTCACTGAACAAGGCTTATTTCAGAGGTTATTCCCAATGAAAAGTAGATGGCACAGCGATACTCCATAAAAGAGCAAAGAATTTGTCTTACTAAATTAGTGTATCAAAGCCAAATTTCAGGATCCTGCCTGTTGGAGAAACCAATGCCTGGTACTCAACAAAGAAAAATTATGCCCAGACACCTCCAAAGACTATAGTAACATAGCGTGTTTCATAGGTCCAAAAGAAAAGCATTTAAATTCTTTCGTAATTTAGGATTTGTGAAGCCCAGCCCCCTCCTCCCATGCCACTACCCTACCTGTGATTGACACAAAAATACTACCTATAGTAAGAAATCAGAGATAAAAATGGAAAGGCAGCCTGTGACTACTTCTGGACTTCACTCTCTTCCCAATATCTTCCACGTTATGGGGGCGTGTTTATTTACACTGAGAATACGTTCATAAAGAAGCCGTGCAGTGAGTAAGCCCAGGGGCTTTGCTCCATTCAGGATGCCACTAGCTCCTAGGTCACGTTTCATTTAGAGCACAACCTGATTCAAGAGAGTGTTACAAAATTTACAATCAGTTTCAAGGGTGAGCAGCAAATTTTTCCACCCTAGTAGCTGACTTACTCAAAACTGCTGCTTTCTGTATTACAGCAACTTTAAAACGTCATCCTTGCATACAGCACTGAAGGAACTTACTCCCTTGGGACACCCAGACACCAAAAGTAGGGGAGTTGTGTTCTCTTTTTTTTTTTTTCCCCAGATGAGATAAAGTGCTACAGGGGCAGAGTGGTTTCTATCTTTATACAGACCAAGTGAGCAAATACTAGAAGTAATATGCATGCTACATTATTCAAGTGTGGTTGCTATACACTGCAGCCATAAAGATGGTTATTAAACACCACAGAAGCCTCTAATACATTTGTTATCTTCGTGGCAGCAAGATTAAAGACTGAAGTACTCATTCACTTTTAGAGAATGCATACCTGCTCTTTGGTCTGAGCTTTCTGGACATAATCTCGCCCAACTTTGATGCGAGGAGTCAGGATACCTCTAGTGAAATCAGTCACATTGATACCCAAAAGGTGAGACACTTTCTGAGCAGCTAAAGACAGTAAGAGGAAACAACAAAGAGATAAATGTTCTTTTGTTTTTCTCACAGAAAGCAAGAGAAAAACATTCCTGCAGCTGCCTTCCCAAGAGAGTCATGAAACAGGTTATAAAAAACGTTAAATGAAGAACAGGTTAATGAGACAAAGAAATGTATCGTCAAAACCAAAAAATCCCAAAAAACCTCTTGCAACCCATACTACAGGTTACTGGGTTTCTCCAGAAGCCACAAGAGTAAATTTGAAGCAATACTCTCAATACCACTAAGTCATAACATGGAAGCTTTAGAAAGTTCATAGTCTGTAACCAATTTAAAGATAATGTCAAGTAACATATTTCTTAATCAAGCTAATTGTTCTGTCTTCATCTACTGATTAGTTTTTGAGGTAACTCTGTGTTTCAGATTCAAGATCCAAGACCTAAATGGTTTACACTCCTCCCCAAAATGCCATTTAGAACATATTTTCCATAATAATAATAGCCAAAAATATAAACACTTAAAATAAATTAGCAACCTCTTATATTTCTGCAGTACATCTGTAATGAAGGGCTAAGAGCTGTCTTCCAACAGACAGCCTTCTATCATGTGAAACATGGTACTATTTACACATACAACAATGGGCAGTGCAATTAAAATATGCACACATACTTTATAGCCACCACAAAACTATCCACCTTACTCTGGACATAGACTTGTAACTGTATGAGTCAAAGAACATTCCTTGAGTTCTGATAATATAGGTTTGTAGGAGCAATCATTCCTAGCTTGGTTAAAACATACACACCCTACATATTCCAGTAGAGTAATCCTTTTCATCTGGTCATCACGTGTACTTCCAGCCTAGCCCTGTCACAAGAACAGTGCCACATTCCTGCCCATGGGTGGCTGCAAACCCACACCTGGCAAAACAGCGACTATTTGTATGAAGGCGCATGTCAGCTCCTTTGACAAACAGTTCACCTTATAGAAAAACAGGACTCCAGCATTTCCTACATACTGTAATATATTCTACTTGCCGGAACTTCCTGGAGGCTTTTTTCTGCATTTTTCTTTGAGGTGGGAAAAGGAGATTGGTTACCTGTATTGTCTGGCATAGAGGCTTGGTCTGTATTACGCTCCTTCTTGAAGACTATGTTGCCAAGTTGAAGAACACCGGAGATAACCTTCAGCAGACCTTTTAAAGTAATAATAGCTTAGTGTCAGACATCTCCAAAAGCCCTGATATGATCCAGCTACTTTTCCTGACATGGTTAAGAGGCCCTTCTCAACATCCCAAAAATCCTTCTGGAATTTGCAAAAAAAACCACCACAGGGAATTCCTCTATATGACTCCCATTCAGGACACAGGACTTTCCCTATCCCTCCTATGCAAGACTACACAGCCTGGAAATTTACCCATTCTCAACATCACTACAGTAAAGTGGGAGACAAGACTGAGGGTGATGCACCATCCTACATCTATGTTTTTTGATAAAATGTCTGTTTTCTGCTAGAGGGCCAAAATTCACTATTTTCCTCAATGACTACTGTTAAACGCAGGAAAGAGACAGTTATTAAGAGTACAAACCAATTAAGAGAAGGAAGATTCTGTTCCTTTAACCCCGTATCACTTTCAGCTCCCTGACCAAGGTCTGCAGTCCATACAGACATGCATTATAATGTGTGAAGGGCAGCACGATGTGGGTGAAAGCGCCTGTACCATAACTATTACTAATTACATGCTGAAGCACCCCACCCATTGCTAATGATATATTCATAGTCTTTGAATGGTGCACATCACAAAAGCAGCATCAGATGCTAGGACAGGAAAGATGTTTTTCAATGCCAGAGCATCAATTCAATTTTCACCACGTATCAATAAAAGCTCGTTGCATAATAGCTTCTAGTTGCCTTGAGCAAAGTAAACTGCCAGTCACTTGTAAAGGGGATCTTGTACCAAATATTTTTTCACCTGCTAATTTTTACCTGTTACAGAAACATTTGTTTTAAAACAATATCCTTTTGATAGCAGAGCAAACAAAGGCTCCATATATGCTACATCAGGACTAACAGAAAAGAAACATGTTATGTTCCTAGTGGCATGTTACGAAATCCAGTGGTTTGACAGTTGAATCTGGAGTCCCGGCACTTGGACAAACAGCTTATTTTGATCTTGTCTCATAAATGAAGATAGTTAGTTTTTAGACTTTACATCAAAACTAAGTAAGCCTACCATCCATCCAGCCACTGTATGTATTCTTCTTCCAAGCCTATAAGGAACATTAATGCACTTCACACTTTGAACAGCAAGTGCAAAACACTAAAGCTATCTTTGCTGTAGTGGCTGGAACCAATAGCTCATCTACATGACTGCAAAGACATGCCCTAGAGCATACATTAAAAACCCAACTCAAAAAACTGAGCATAGCAGGACATCCTGACAATAAATTACGCTGCCAATTCTTTTATTCAGTTTAGGCAAATTTCTCTTCACCTCAATAGAGCAGTTTCAGACTCACATGATTCAGGATATCAAGAACTGTATTAAACTGTGGATAACGACAGTGTGGATTTATAGCAGGCTGGACTATGAGGAGTAACAGTTAAAGCACAAGCACATATTCCCTACAGCCACAAGAGCTGCAGCCTCCAGCAGAAGAGGTGGTGACCTCAAACCACCACAGATGCTTGCTTCAGTGTAGAGAAAAAACAGTCCTAGTTTTAGAAGACCGTATACATTTAGAAACTGAGATTTTGCCGAACACTGGTTCCAAACCAGTGAGGCAGATGATGAATGAGACAGCACAGAGCTGGTGAATACCTATCACTGCACTTTGTGCTGGGTGCATGCAATTCCAGCTTCACTGTCATGGCACTGTGCTCCCAGAATCAGACAATATTAATTTCTGATCAGCAGTTCAGTGTTAAGCTGGAAAGAAAGGCACTATGACCAGGCCATTCTCAAAGTACTAATCCAGCAATGGTTGGATTAGATACTTTAAAGCCACTGCTTAGGGATAGGGGGAGCACGCAAGCTGTGCACTGCACAAGAGAATGAGGGGATTCTTGTATCTTGGATGTGTTATTCATAAACTGGATATACAGCCCTCAGATTGGGAACAAAAACAGCAAGCAGAAGCATGTTTTCGTTAGCTGCTTGACTTCTAACATTAACTGTATAAACTGAAACTGTGCTGGTAGATCCTGAGGTGGGTCACTCCAAAGCCACTAAGTTTATTACTTGCACACTGTTCACTTGCAGAGGCAGCAGGGAGTGGGGTGGACATCAGACAAAACAAAACCAACAACAACAACAACAAAAAAATCACAGACAAACAAAGAACCCCAGAGCAGAAAAGCTCCAGAGAGATATGATCTGTTCCTTCTTTCATTTCCTTGCATTTCAAGCCCTTCAGAGGATTCATACCTATCTGCTCCTCATCTGGGATGCCCATGATCTTCATTGCCTCCATGGTCTCCTGAAACATATCTTTGTCTTGCTGACCCGGAATCGTAACATGCCCATTGGAAAGGAAGCGATACTTGTTGTAAGGCTCCAGCAGCAGATCAGCTTAGGAAAGAATTGAGAAAGAAGTTACTATGGCTTTTTCTTTTTTTTTTTTTCTTTTTTTTTTTTTTTAAATCAACAACAAGCTACCACTGAGATCAAATTTCTGACTTGCATATGCTAGCAGGTGCTGGATGGATCTGGGATTAAGCCCAGTTTTACTGCAGGCTGAACATCTAACGTATTTTAGATAACATTGGAGGTTTTCTGCCTTATTTGTTTCTATTCCTTCCTCTGGACTGCTCCACCAAAGCAGTGTCAATCATCATTACGCCCTAAGTCTATAAGAAGCAGGGATTAACTTGAAAGTAAACTTGCCTTTAATTTCAGAGACCTCATTTGTTACAAGTCAGGTGAAAGTTAATATACAGCTCTCAAAACAGTATCAACTATGAGAAAAGTCCTCTCCTTCTGTCCTTCCTTCAGATCAATTTCCCCCCTCTCGCACAACACGGACCCTTATTACCAGGCTGAGCTAGGTGCACTAGAATCCTAGACTTCTAGAGGGGCTTAGATGCCAGCAGCTTTGCTCCGTTCAGTTAAAAGCTGAGCACATCACAGTAGGACCATTCCTGCACTAGGAGGGTTTACATCATGCAAGACGAGACTAAACATGGGACAGTGATTTAGATAAGGAAGGGCGTAGAGTCATTTTCGGCAAGGAGACAAGTGCAGGAAGGAACCAGAGAAGCAAGTTTTCAGGAACTGAGAAGTGCAGGGGGAGGGCAGAGGGATGTATGAGTGTATGGAAGAAGTGGAGGAGGGGTGACCATATCTAAAAGGCAGAGCCAAGAAACTATAAAGGAACAGGTCCTAGCCTACAAGTGTTTCGGACCCTCTGTCGTTTGGATAAGGGAACCCCATAACTACATCAAAATCATACTTACTCTTCAAATGCTCCCCTGCCCCAGACAGCAGGTAGTAAAAGATGTGGAAGGTTCTCTCCTCTTTGGCTTGACGAATTGCACGTGACTTCTCCAGCAGATCTTCAGAGAGTCAAGGCATATAGCAGGACATACAAAACACTTCCTATTCTATGGCAGGAGAAAAAACTCGTACTACCTGATATTCTCCTCATGCCAATTAACAGGGGTATAGATTTAGCAATCATTATCAGTCAACAACCCACTGAGCTTCTGGTCTCAGTTCTGCCAGCCTCTGAACGATGGCTATGATAACAGAGACTTAACTGATAAAAGCCAGAAAAACAGTGGCCATCCATCCCTACTTGCCTTGGACAAAAGTGAGAATGGCTTATGAAATTCCAAAGCTATTCATCTTATTGCAGTTTATGCTTCCATTTCAGCCTCCTAAGATTAGAATTCACTGATTCAGAAAAGACTTCCACCATGATCACAAAGGTCACAAAATACTATATGAAGAAACAGGAGATTAAAACAGCAATCTTGCTAGCATAAATTTAAGTGCTTCCTACCACTTTCTCGATCTCTATAGCCTTTAACTTCTCCTTTTAAGTGGTTACAGAAAGGATACAGGTCTCAATATTGGCTCCAACAATGTAGCCGTTGACATCAAAGTTGATTCTGATGAACTTGCCCTAAGAGAAAGATAACAGCATTAAAATTAGTATTCATTCTATCTGGTAACAGCAATAAACAGCAAAGGTAAACCTTCTCTTTTTAATCAGGAAAGGAAATTCAGAACAAGTCAGGTAGGTTTTAGGCAAAACATAAGGTCAGCCAACAGGCAATGCCTGCTGATCACAACAGCAATTTAACAAACAAGACACCAAACACTTTCAGACATTTCTGACATTCAGACAGCCTACAATTCAAATTCATTATGTTTCAGCATAGATTTCCCACAACCAGGGTCCCTTCAGTTTCATGTGCTATATGATCTGGACAGTTCCACCTCCCTCAACGTTAGCTTCAACCACTTTCATTTAGTACCAGCTCTAGCTCCCCCATCTGCCTTGCAGATGCTGTCCATCGCTCTCCAGAGCAAGTAAAATAGGACAAGTATTTACTCTCCAAGATAAAACTGACTGTAATAAACTTACAATAAGAATCGGCATAGATGATCCTGGCACAGGGTCAGCTTCCTTCACTCCAGAGACCTATCAGGTCTATTCTGGATAATTCACTGAATTAAATTCACTTCCCAGATTAATTTGAGGGAAGTCACTCACTGATAGTCCTATCCCTGTCAGCAATTCATCCAAAAGCAGACCAAGTCTTCCCTCTGGAAAGTGTAGAACACTGACATCCACGCTGGATAGTAATACTCACAAATCTTGAGGAGTTGTCATTCTTTACTGTCTTGGCATTTCCAAAGGCCTCCAGGATGGGATTAGCCTGGAGCAACTGTCTCTCCAGTTCTCCCTAGAGAGAAATCAGAAATTAATAAAGTGGGTAGTGGTTTACTGCATTAACTTTGGGTCAAACCAACACTAGCTTGGCACTTGTTGTAGAGAAGCCATATTAAACCTTAGGAGATGACCCTTAAACCTTCAAAAGGAGACTCATTAGTTACCTGGGTAAAACAGAAACATTCACAAATATGCCTTATTCCCTTCCTCAAAACAAGGGCATCCCAGTGCTGTTTTTCTGATAAGAAGCCGCCCTTGAAAGCCACTTGGCCATAACATCCCACAGACTTCCCAGGATCAAAGCAAAACACCGTACCATCCAAGATCAGGCCCTCATCCCAGAAGTGTCTTGCCATCCTAGGCTGGAAAAGTGAAGAAAATCCTGTCTTGCTACCACAAGACAGCCCTGAACTCTGCTAGTAGTAGGTTAAGAAGCTAGTTTGTAAAGGTCTAATGTTTAAAATAAAAAAACAACCAACCAGAAACAAAACAAAAAGCTTGCACTAAGAGTCTACATCTTCCAAAATACAAACAAGCAAAAACTTCCTTTGTAAGGAGGCACACACACACACACAAAAAGAGAATTAGCGGTATCCCACAAACTGCATGATTGCTTGCATTCTGCTGCCATATTCGCACACTCCTCCCCTCAAGGAACACAAAATGCTGGAGCTGTAGAAAAAGAAAATTCAGAACCTTTAACCCTGCCAAGTACTAGACCATTGGAGCATATACACCTTTCCCTGCAGGCTCTAGATATATCCCTGGCTATTTTTAAAAATTACTTGTCCTCTGTGCTAAAAGCATGGAGCTCTACATATTTCAAGATTAGCTAAAAAGCTTCTAGAGACAGAAAATGACAGGTTAGATTAATGTTTCTCTTTGTAGCAGTTATCAGTAAGTACTCGAGACTTCCTGTGCATAACATGGATATGAAGTTTGATTCGCGAGAACTGGAATTTATGGGCAAATTATTTAAGGATATTTCTAAGGGAAAATTGTTCCCATTCATTCTCAAAGTGCATTATAAAACAGATTAGTCTTTACACAGTCTCTCTAAAAATACATGCAATTAAAAAAAAAAAAGAGGAAGATACATAAGAAACTGCACAAAGAACTACAAGTCTTTATTTCTTACTTCCACAATCACCTCACTTCATGCTTCCAAAGTGCAAGGCCAAACAAGACCCCCAGTCCCTGTAGAACTGCACATATATAGAAGGGACAGCTGCTGCAAACACTTTCATTCACTGTCAAGTATATATAACAAGAGGGTTAGGCCTGAGAAGGGAACCTGAGCTGGGACATCTGCTCTCTCACAACAGAGCCAGCGTGTGGCTTTGTAAGGAGAAAACCTTGAAAGTAGGGCTCAGTCCTTGAAACTGTGTGGCAATCACAGTACTGAAGTTGGAACACTCTTCCCTCACCCCATTCCTCCTCCCCATCCTGCAGTGAAGTCCTAGCCCTTTGTTTGTGACTGCAATCTGTTACTATGCAAGTGAAAGATGCCAGCAACATAGCATTTCAATGCAACTATGCAACAAGGAGGGAAGAGATTAAAAAAGCCCATTTTTTCCTCTGAAAAGCAGTCAGGCTTTGACACCAAATCTATTTTAATTACTTGGCTAAAAACAAAAATAAGGTCATGCTTAGCTACACAAAGATCAAAAGTTTATAGAAATCCATACTATAGACCCTCCTGTTATTTAGTACCTCAGTAAGTGCCATTAGTGTCAAACAGGTGTTCATAAACTGTAGTTTAGAGGTGATTAGGTCCCTTGAACCACCAAGGCAGCAATACGCATAGGGAACGCCAGTTCAGGCTCACAGCAATATGAAGCTGTGGGGAAAGGAAAACACTAAAGAGCTGGTCGAGTCAGTTAGTTCTCAGGGCTTGCGTTAGCACCATGATACAGTGCGAAGATCAAGTTCTCAGCAAGCCATGGCAATGGCACGTAAGATTAAGCAGCTGCGATTACTGCAATGTATCCATTCCTCACTGTACTCTGTCCTTGTTTAAAAAGACAATCCCATTATCTTAAAAATTTTAAAGAAGTTTTGGGGGGGTTTGTTGGGTTTTTTACCTTAAATTTTGACGGTCACCTTTCACTGAAGGAAGAGACTTCATTATTATTATAAAATGGGTAATTTTGCAAAGCAAAACCAGTACAACACAGAGCTGTCCGTCACAAGCTTTCTAGACATTCTAAGGTTCCTATCACTAAGACACTGCCAATTTTCTGACACCTGTAACTGCCACTCCTTGACCTGAAATAAATTTGTTTAATACTTGGCATGCATTTGAAGTATGTACAATATTCCTCATGAAAACAGAAACAATAACAGCCACTGGATCCGTTAGCCTGTGGTTGGGCAGCACACACTCTTCAGTATGCTTTCCTTCTACTGCTCTGAAGTTGCAACACCAATTTAAAGCAACCAAAACCCTTCACATCTATCTTGTACTCTTGATTTTTTGCATCTCATACACTTTTTGGAATGATTTTATGCAAGGTAGAAGTTTTGCCAGGCATTTATTCTTCAGGAAGTATGGAGAAAGGCATCTAGAAATCACAGCTAGCTTTAACAGCATACAATTTAAAAAACTAAAAGATGGGGTAAGGCATTTGTTTTTTTGGTTTGTTTTGGATTTTATACTTCAAGGATTTGCTTTTGTATTCTTCTCTGCAGTCATGCGAGCATCTCAAATAACTGAGTCCCAACAACAGTGGGTTGGATGGGGAAGGGAGAAAGATCATCAATAACCTAATCTTCATTACAAATATTTAAGCATTAGCAACTATTACCCATGAATTTCCAATTAGCTGCAAACATTCTCATCTTGAAAAAAACTATTACGTGATTTAAGGTCCATAGAGAAGCAGAGACTAAACATGGGAAAACATCAATCTCAACTTCCATCAATAAAGTTTCCTCAAATGAAAAAAGTGGTTTTATAATTAGATTCAATAGGCCCCAAAAGCAGCCTTAATGTGCTTAGTAGTCACACCATGCAGCTAGAACCTATTTAGCTGAATACACTAATGCACTGGGATTGGTGGAAGCTGCCACTACCTCCAAAACAAGAGAGCTAGAGTTGAAGAATATGCTTTATAAGTTTGATTTTTCTCTGATACTTGGAAAGATAGGGGTTTACATCCAAAACTTCTAATAGGAGAGAGTCAAGAAACCCTTCTGGTAGATAATATAGAAAGTAGTGGTGCTTTATCATTGGTTAAGTTCCGTGCCTAGTCTTGCAGTATAAAGATTCAACACTATCATATTCAACCCTAAAAAAATAAATCTGCTGTGATCAGTATACCCGAGATCCTAAAAAAATTTAATGTATTCATCCTCATAAACCCTTATAATCTGGTTCCAAGTTTAAGGTTTGTAAAGAATTGTTGCATAGAGCACTCATTACCAATTAATATTCGAAGGCTCCAGTTCTAAATCCTCTCCAGTAAGGCCAGTACTACTGTTTAGTCACAAAAGTGGAGCAAAAGATGAGTTGCAGGACTTTTCGGAATAATCAAAACTGGGGGGGGGGGGGGGGGGGTTGGGGGAGGCGCACATGGGCAGGGAAATTTAAAAAAAAAAAAAAATTCAAACTTGGGCAAATCACCAACCAGTCCAACTTAGGACTGTTTTATTCTCCTAAGCAGACTGCCTGTACTGCTTTGGTGGTTGAAATTTTGCACAAGGATAAGCAGTGGAAGAATACTTAACTCAACCCCATGATTCTATTTTCCACACTTAAAAAGAAAAAGAAAAAAGGATAATGTTTCTAAATACAGCTACTGACAGACTATGGAAAAAAGCCTTCATATGTATGAAAGTTTGGCACATAGTAAGTTGGTTTTTTTTGGTTGGATTCCAGAAGTTACTTATTAATATGTGTGCGCACACACATAGTATGCCTGCATGCAGAGATGCCTTGTTATTCATATACTCTATACACATAAGACATGCCTACACATCAAGCTACTATGGGAAAACTCTTATGTATAGATACAGTGGACACACTTGGCATCTGGCTTTCATTACACAACTCACCAGTGAACATTTCCAATGTGTTCAGCTCTGGCTAACAAGCTCACAGTCCTGGAACACCCTGTCTGCAGGGCAGCCTTCCCCCCGACCTTTCTTTGCAACCTGCAGCCACATCTCACTGCAGGGAATAGAAAGCTAAGCACCTAACTACATTTATCTTACTAGGAACACCATGCACACTAGACATTTATGGTTCTAGGAAAGCCTGGTCCAGTCCTATTGCCCTGGAGGAATACTTCTTGAATGGTATATCTGGGGAAATCCTGCAAGAAAAACCTTAAATGCAAACTGGTTTTGAGCACAGAACACAAGTATTCTTGATATTACTTTAGTCTCCGACTGAACATCCTCACAAAAAGATTACTGTGCACCACACAAAAAAAAAAAATTGTGAATTGTCTATGAATTTGTTTTAGCTGCAGAAAGTGATATTGGTGTGGAGTGAAAAGCTGCTCAAAAAAATCACACAATGGGACAGAAAACGCATTCCTGGTGCAGAACGTGCAGTAAACGTGCAGCTCACCTACGAGGATACAACTGACGAATTCGGCAATAGTCCATCGGGGGAGAGGGAGGGGGAAAAAAATATAAGTGAGACATCTTTAAAGTCCTCCCACCATCACCACCACCCTCCTTTCATGTGCTGCTAACAGTTGGCTGTTTTCCACCCTTTTAATGTTTTCCTACAATTCTAAAGTTTTCACCTGATGTCCACTAGCCTATCACTGTATTCTCCAGTGAGAGACAGTGGATTTTGAGACAGTATATGTAAAAGCGAAACCTAATCTATAAAGGTTTTACACTGCCTGGACTGGTTGTAAGCAATACATCCATGTAAAAAGATCTGTATGGGTGATCCTTCATTTATAGTGCCTCTTGCCCATGCACTTGCCCACGAATGCAAAAGGTCATGGATGAATTTATCCTCACTGTAGCTCCATTGAATTCAAAGGAGTTATGACTTAGAACAATGTTCCCTGGCTTGCAATTTTTGACAAACTTTTATTGTTTCATAGTTCACTATCCTCCTCAGTCCCCTGTTAAATGTTAGTATCTAGGCTTTTATTGAGCAATATGGCTTTTACCAACATCAGTCAATATACATTTATTGTCCAAAGTCACCACAGCAGTAAAGCAACATTAAACCCAGGTCTTACCTGGTCTTTTTTAGACTTGTGTGAGGAAGCAACATGAGCCAGATACTGAATGACCTTCTTGGTGTTCTCTGTCTTACCAGCTCCTGATTCACCTCTGTAAAGAAAATCTGCAATTCATTCACAAACAAGACTTAAGGGGACATATTCATATTTCTAAGCCCAAAAGGAATACAGAGCTCCTTAACTGCATTCTGGCCATTAAGGCAGCTCCCTCAAAACCAAGAAAAAACAAGTTCTACTGGCAAGCAGTAGCAGTGCAGCTGGACTGCAGGCTAGCCCTCAGCCAGTTTGCTGCTGGGTGCGGGTTCTGTACGCGTGCACAGAGAAGGGAAGGCAATAAAGAACTATGCTTTCTAATCAGTTGGATATGAAGATTGCCAAGTGGCTGAGGAATAATCCGGAGACTGCTGTAGAGCTAGGGGTAAAAGGTAATGAAGTGAATATTTCAAAAGGAAGCCTCCTGACTGCAAGAAGAAACATACCAATTCCTTAAGCAGAACTGAGGGCCAACAAATTTTGCTGTGTCTAGAAGAGAAACTGCTGTATCAAGAGTATCTGTTACTGTATCAGCCTCATCAGTATAGTTTACTTAAACACAACAGTTGCATCAAACCTGAAGGACTTCAAGCCTTTTCCATTGACAAAGCTGTATTTCTTCAGGAGTTTGAGCACAAGGGTTGTTTCAAAACCTCCCTTCTTCCTCCGTTTCTTACAAAAATTATTCTGCAGAAAGGTTTATATATATATATATATATATAGGAGGAACTGTAGTGGGACCTTCCTTGACTCTCCACTGTTACCTGATTTACTGAGCCCACCTCCAGCATTTACAATTAGAAGAGTCCTCCAACCAAGCTTTTTATCACAGACTTAGACATCCAGAAAAGCTGACAACTGTAATACTCACGTGCAAAGGATGGACTGATCCTCTCGATCTAGAATAAAATTTTTAAAAAGTAGTTAGACTCAGACTCTAAAATTAAATTTCTGTGACAGAATGAAATCAATACCAAAGACAAAAAAAGGAACTAGTAAACTCTGTCAAGTTTACTTCAGAAATATGGCCAGGTAACTCCTTTTCTGGTAATACATGCCAACATCCCAACATCTGCTAAAGTATAATGGCACCATCGCAATTTAGTTTTCTTCATCCAGAAAGAATATTGTTTGCATTACAATTTTTCTATAAACAATACAGAACTTTCTCACTGAATGTTTCTTTACCACAGAGCGACAGTTTGATGTACATCTATTTGTTCTTCAGTCCCCTCCCCTCCATTATACTGGGCCCATACTGACTTACAAAAGTTATCAGCAGAGCAGTGGAAATGGAAGGGGGAAGGGGAAAGTGGGACAGGAACAGTTACAAATCCCAAAGTGCCAAAACCTCACATCAAACAGAGGCTTTCACCCCCCAAAGAAACACCGGAAGCTCAGTGAAAATTTTTTGTTACTTATTTTGTACAGAATGGACATGAAAACTACAATGCTGAGCAGCAGCCTAAGCCCTATACAGTTGATTTATTTGTGGCACCATCCCCTATTGTATTAATGGAGCAGCTGGTAACAGCAGAAACCTTTTCTTTTTCATGCTGACATACCAGCAGACATACTAACTCCTGTGTTCAATTCCCAGCTGTCGATGATAACATCTTTCCAGTTACAGAACTTACTTCACCCAGCCTATCCACCACTATCTTCTCCCACATCTTTAACCTTCTTTCAGCTTTCACTTATGATTCCACTTCCTCATACGCAGCCCTGACTAGTCCTCCTACCATGCCTTCATCCTACTGCTCCCCCACCACTTCTGTGTGAACACACTCCCCTGCTTCTGCCTTGGTTTCACTTTTCATCCACCCCTCCACCCTATGGCCCCCCGCCACCTCCAGTCTGCATCCCATTCCTCCCCCACGCCACCAGGAACCAGCTGGGAGCACTGGGCAGACTGGGGAGACCCTGTGCCTACACAACAGCTTTAGTAGCTTGTAGTCATCACAGGGGCAGTGAGACCTGTTCAGACATGGAACAGACTTGAGCACAGCAAGTCATTCACAGACAGTCCACAAAAGCTATTAGGGCACTCACAGAACAGTTTGTAAGTTATCCATTTGGCAGTAGGATTTTTTGTTTTGTTTGATTTTAGTTGGTTTTTTTTTCTGTTTGGTGGGGTTTTTTTGGTTTTTTGCTTAAGATCAAGACCAGAGGACTATCAGATCACCCTGTCTGAGAACCTGACTGACACAGCACTTAGATTTCATCCGGTTATTGTCATTCTTTCCTTTCTCCACACTGAGCTCCAATTTTGTGTTGGTCTTAAGTCTAATCTCTAAAAAGAGAGAAAGAAAGCCTCAAACATCCATGAGAGTAGAATATTCACTTGATTGCTCTAATAAATTCTTTTAGCAATTGGTAACCTTCATCAGTGCATTTATGGATGTGACTGTCTCCATATTTTAGCTACTGGTTCTTTCTATTCCTTTCTCCAGTAGCTTAGGGAACCCAAGTGCACTCAGTATTCTCCCCACCAGAGAGTACTTAGATGATATAATTGAGTCACCATTCAAGTTGTTTTGTGCAAGATAAAAAGATCGAGCTCTAATTAGGGAAGGCTTCATCATCAGATAGAGTTCAAGTATCTGAAACTACTTGCCATATCCTTAAACCCTGCTACTGCAAGTGAATTTAGCATTTCAGTCCTATTGTCATGAATGCCATATTCATCAAGAAAAATCTCCTATAAACTCAGTTTATAAAGAGAGAAGTATATCTAGCCTTTGGACACATTTTTCATGGAATAAGGAAATCGGGTAAACCTAACAAATCTGAGATTGTATCTTTTCTTAAATTATTCTGAAACCAATAATGTTTCCATTAGGTTCACATGCTACAGATAGGCAACTCCTGCTCTTAAGCTTCTTCACTGGAAACTGACTATATGTAGATAAGCAAAAAAAATTTAGAAGAAAACAATCTGCTTTATCCCTGTTAATACTGCTCTCAGAAAGAGCTGATCAGCCCTAAGACTGGAAGAAAGCAAGCAGAAGAAAATCGTCACTCAAATGGTTTTGGCCCAGCAAACTCTTAAGCGGTCAAAACTAGATACTGCAGCTTTACTAGCATTGCATATTCATTTTTTCAAATGCTAAATTTTTTTAACTGCCTTTAAGATACACACCCCTTTTGCTAAGGGACAGTCAAAGAGTAGATGTTAGCCAGCTCCGAAGGCCCCACCCATCCAAGGTTCCCAGTGGGTCAAGGGCTCAGCAGGCACATGCCAGCCCTCTCTGTGACTGGGCACTTTGAGGGTGGATCAGGGGAATAACTAATGACTCATTTATGGATTGCCTAAGGAAACGTATTCTTTGGTAGCACGACACCTGGGTGCAATTCTCTATCACAAAGCAGCTATGTGCAAGGAAAAGATGTGCCTCTGAATAACATCTGACTTCTGAAAGCTTAACTATAAACAAGCAGCCCTCTTGTCCAAGCAAAGGTTATACTCGCATTCAGGTACTACAGAGGCTCATCTAAGAAGCCAATTTGAGAGAGAGGGGAAAAAAAAGAAAAAAACCCCAAACCCTAAGGAAGGCGCTCCTTACTCCCAGTAGTCAACTCTAGTGTTGGGGTTACGAGCTGGGGCTCCTGAAATAGACAATGGAGCCGTAAGTGCATGCCTTCCCTTCCTTCTCCTCCAGAAGAGGATCCTTATTCCAGGAAAAAAAAACATTGGTAAGCAGATAAATAAAGCAACTGCCCAACAGAAAAAAATGACCAACATCAGATAATACTCAGAAGCTCTTTGGCACTTGACTTTTTTTTGATCATGACAAGTTTTGTTGCACTTAGTTGAGAAGCTCTTTTTGAGCCTCATTCCAATGAGGCAAGGTAGCAACAGCACCCTGGACTGACCCGAGGAAGTCCCGAAGGGGCGAGCACAGGATTTTTCCACACCTTAACACAGAGCAAGGTGTTGAAAGGTGCTCAGGCAGGAAAAGTCACAGACAGTGTTCAAAATCCTCTCGGCAATACATTTTCCTCCCCCAACATACTTTCCTGGTGGCCTGCTGCAGCTGCGTTAGTCACCTCTGCTTTAAGCCAGCAGGAAGGTACCTGCGAGTGCAGGCAAGTCACTGGCAGCATGCAGACACTGCCATAAAAGGCAACATTCCTGTTTGCAATCCGGGGGAAATTCTTTCCCAGGACTGCAAAGCAGCAGTCATTGGAATAGCTGGAATTCTTCTAATTGTGTACAGACAGACAACTCAAATAATATGTTGAGCAACAGGAAACTGGAGCCGACCAAAGGGCCAAAGAGCTAATGCATACAAACGCATAACTTTTAAGACACACTTCCAATTAAGAATTGCTTTAAATGCCAATATTCATTCTCCATACAATACTGACTTGTGCCATCACGAATCAGAATTCAGTTGCCCAGACAAGAGGCCACCTCCACCCCTCCTTTTTTTTTTAAAGGATCATTCAACATGGGCGTACTGCACAACTTCAGTCAGCACTTGCCTTTACTCCATTGTCAGTTGTGCAAGCAACCTACTCAGCAAAAGAAAATGTGCTGGGTACCATAAACTCAGTTGATTATAATAACACAATCAAGAAACGCCTGATTAAAAGAAATCTGCATCTGCTTTTCAATCCTAAACAGAGTCACTTATTAAAAACAATCCAGAATAACAACTCATTAGTTAATTATAGCAACAATTCTGTATTCCAGACCAGCTGCCAAGGAAAACTTTTTATCTAGGCTTTTCTTCAGTTCTCATCACTGTAGTATTCAAGTGATCATAAGAAGCAACAGCCTCAAGCATCCAGAAATTCAGGAAGTAAAACATCCTTCAAATTTAAACTATACAGCAGTATGATATAATACGATCAGTAGATTAACTTTACTGTATATAAAACCCAATAATATCTAACTCATTCTTGACTTTCTTCAGTCCAAAAATAAAAGACCTCATTTTAGACTGCTTCCAGGACCTTCAGCATACATTAAAAACTTCATTAAAACGAAATTTGTTTTCACAAGAGAGACATCTTGTACATAAAAAGTCCTCAGCCAAATATTCTATTGCAAAACAACAAACCTGAATTAATTCTGAACTGCTGTGGTCAAATATATTGGCATAATTGATAAATTAATAGAGCCCCAAACTCTTGAATTTTTTTTAGTTGTTTTGGGATGGGAGAAGAAAAAGGTTGGGACGCTAGAAGAGAATGTCCAATTTCAGCTCCACATGTCAGTTACAGAACATCCTAGCAGGCCTTTATCACCCACTTCCTCTGCATGAGTGACTCCAGCTTCAAGCCTGTTCATCTCCATAAAAGGAGAAGTAATATAGCATTCACACAATGGTGACATCATCTCTCCAACTAAGAGGAAGTGTAGCTGAAAGGCAAAGGCCTGGCTTGCAGTCCCCTGCCTATAGCTGACTCATAAAGGCTAAAAGCTTAACCATAGCTAGATGGTACCACCCACCTCCTAACCACCGAGCGTCTGGCAGAATCGAGCAGCCTGGCCCTCTAGGTTTCCATGACTATGCTGCTCCCCTAGCATTGCCGTGAATGCCTGTAGCCCAACTTAGGTAACTGGCTGGCTGACCAAGTTAGAGAGTTGACCTAAAGCAGGAATTAGTCTTAAATGCATGTAAGTGCTTCAACCATGCAGTAGTTTCGGTGCCTCAGTCCCTCCTCAGTCTTCTCTTCCGACCTCAACATAATCCTAGAACCAATGTCCTTCCTTCAGGGCTCTAACACAGGAGGAGCCCCAGGCACTTGACACACTCTGCTACTCAGAACCACCCCACTGGCATAAAATCTAATCAAGTATGTTCACTGTGGTGCTTTAACCTACATGCTGGTTTGAGTAGGATCAGAAACACTCCAGGGGAATACCAGAACAGAGCCTGAGAGCCTGCTTCTGCATTATCATTTAAGGAATCCATTAGAGAAAAGTTTCAAAATGCTAATAACTTATCATCAAGTAAAAAAAAAAAAATCAAATTAAGGAGAAATGTAGCATATTCAAGACAGCTCTCAACAATAGAGCTTCAAGATGCAAAAAAGGAGAAAATCACTTGAGTTGGCAGGAACACTGCAGTGCCAAGATTCAGCTTTGAATTATCTCAAATTTGAGGACAGTCACAAGGAGAAAATTAAGTTTAATTTCAAAAAATGAAACATATCCTACTGGGTCAAATGCAAATATTTATTTCCCCAAGCCATTTTTGGAGGAGAGTCCATGCCCCTTTCTCTGGCATTCCTTAACTGAATCTGAAGCAAAACAGGAAAACAAGTTAGGCTGTAATTTTAGGTTACACAAATGTTTATGAAGTTCTGACAGGAAAGAAAAACTGGTATACAGCCTGCAAAGGCTCATGCAGCTCATGATACTAAAACAGTGAACTGAGGGAGACTGACAGCAAGGGCTGAGACATTACATAAGCAGCTGCCAGAGAGCTCCTGCTCTGGTTTACAGGAATGAAGCAAAAAGGGTGTGGTAACTACTAAAAAACAAGCGGGCAACGGACTCTTTTTTAGCTCCTTGTTCTATTGAAAACCACATTTCGAGACACAGATTTTGAGCTGCATTTAGAAATCTCAAGTAATTCAAAGCATGTAAAACATTTCTTAAGAAAATCAGAAACTACGTACATCTTTTCTTGCCATTTGTGTACAAACATCATCAAAATGAACATCCTCCATAATTAGTATCCAAACTTAACGTTGCCCTTTGCATCAGAACTTTGGACAAATCTTGCAAACAAACTAGTGAAACCACAGGCTGTATTCCTTTGGGTTTGGTGGAAACAGAACTTGACCTTTACATGCAACTTGAAAGAGACATCTGTGCCTCTACATAATCTGAACAGCTCTGTCAATCAAGTATCCCTGAACTGGTAAGCACGCCCAGAATATCGTATAGAAAATAAAGATGCACTTTGGGACAGTGCAATATACAGTGCAGCAAAGCAGACCAATGCCAAAAAGCAAGTTGAGAAAGAAGACCTGAGATCAAGGAAATTAAAACAGAAGTGTTCTACTAGCTCAGAAACTTAAGAAATATGTAAACATCTGAGAATTACAAATAAAATACTTCAAGGTCATGTTCTATAGAAGCAGATCTAGAGGACTGTTTCTTGTGAAAATGACAACTGGGCCTGAGGTCCATGTGAAGATCTACAACAGCAAGTTATTTGCCTACAATAGCTAACACTGTTTCCTCCCTTTATGTAACAAGGGCAATAGAAATCATGAAGTTACTGTGCTTCAGAATTTTTTCTTTTAAGCACCAAACCCAGAGACTGCCTAACTCCCAAGTGAACACCAGCAAGGTGCTGGCTGGACAGGCTCCTTTGCAGACTAATCCATCATGGTCAAGGAGTATTTAATCACTGCACAATGATTTTAAGAGTTTTGTTCAGTGAACTGTTAGGAGCCCTATACTAGTATGTGGAGAAACTGGTTGAGAAAGGAGATGGAGTACATTCATTAGTAATGTGCTGTCCATTCCCTCTACTACCTACCTCTTAGTTGAGCAGGTTGAGCTTTGGAGACCAGAATAACCATACTGATCTAACCTATTACAAAAGTTTCAGACACTGGCATTAAAACAGCCATCATGCTCCAGACATTAATGAAATTTTGAGCTTCTATCAGTATTTGATACAGAAAATTCCCTATCTGTGTTCCAAATAGACAAACAGGTGCTGTTTAACAGCTTTAAAATATGTTTTTCTAAATAGATCCCCTGGAGACTATGAGTTGAGGTAAAAAATGTACCCCTTCAGTGTACATCTGCTGCATTAGAATAATGATTTGTTTGCTCAAGACACCACTCCACTTGCAGGCACTGTGCTTCAATCATCAACACCAGAAGAGTAATTCTTCTGAAAGCAGTCAGACCTGAGGCTTCTGGCATCCAGGTTACCCAGAGAACAGAAACATTAAGATAAATGGTTGTTTTCTCCGAAACCAAAAATGTTACACTTTTTTCAGAGTTCTGCTCTTGAAGCACAGGAAGTCTCTCTAAGTACCGTGCAGCAAAATAATGTTTTCGTCTCATTTCTGAGTCTTAATGTCTTGGATCAGAGAAAGGAGGAAAAGGGGGGGGGGGGGGGGGGAGGAAATCACTTTGAACACCACCTCCATCATGTTATTGCTTCAAGGAAGTACTTCTGCTGAAATTTAACAAAAAGCAATTTAACATCTTGGAATATGTAAATGTCACATGACACGTCTGTGAATGGAGTAACCAGGGTAGACACAAAAAGAGGTCCAAGCTCACCCATAGTGCATTAGCATAGATGCCTGAAAAGGGTTAAATAGTTTCTGGATTAGGAGAGGTTGGAATAAAGCTCTCATAGTCCTCTCCCTTCCCAATCCCTTTCCTGACAAATGTCCCTTTGAATGACCTGCTTATTAGAATACCATAAATTGACTGAAAAGCAAAAAAAATTCAGAGTCCAAGTCAATTAACATGCACGGCTTTTCCGCTCTGTCAGCTTAAGAGATAACTATAACCCATGCTGACAGAAGTCAGAGTCAACAGCTTGCTATCCTTCTCCAGACCATGAAGGATTCCCAGTCTTCAGGGCTCTGAAAATAACCTAGGGAAGGCAGCCTAATCCTAAATGCCTCTGGCTCATGTGGAGCACCAGACCCTTTCATCTTCTATTCTCTGTACAGATTCCTGCCATACCACTGGCTGCTGCACCAAGCCTCCCCCACCGCTAAACAAAACTGAGAAAGTGGAATAGGAATGTTGCTTTCTATTGCCCTAGAGGCTAGCCAGGACCAGAGACACTGCAACGACCTACTCGCCTTCACTCCCTATAGCTGATGTCAGAATGCTACTGTTACCCATTACAAAAAGAGAATAAGGTAGCAAATAACCCTAAAACAATCTCTAGGTTCTTGCTAGCACACTTATGCACATGTGAAGCAAGACACACACAAAAATCTTTCCAAATCTAGTTAAACAGTTCAAAGCAGGCTAGTTCAAAAGCTAATGGGAATGATATTCACATCCAACAAGCGTTCCAAAAAGTCAGCGACAAGGTATCTCAAACCAGGCAAAGAACAACTATGGTAAACCTCTAGACTGTCAATACTGCTGAGAGTATTACATAGCTAGAATTGTTCTGGGAAAGGTAAACACTCCAGCAGAGCTCATAACAACTTTTCCATGCTAGGAAAGAGAGGCAAGGCTGCCATTCTTCAGCTTCGTACACCAAAGCAATTGAAGTCCGGGATTTCTGAGTTTTAGACATCACTCAAGCAGCGGTCTGACAGAGACACCTTCTCTTTTCAAAAGGAAAGAAAATATCCATGTAGATTAATCACTCTGAACCACCATCAGACCAGGGAAAGTCACCTGTCCCTTGTTGCAGAATTGCAGCTGTCTGGATATCCACTGCCACATGCTGATATATCTGGCAGGGATGAAGGACGAGATGCATGCACATGCAGTTCCAAACGGTTTAACTGTTGTCTATAGGGAAAAGGATTACTTCAGTCTCCTTACAACAATGCCAAAGAAACTCTTTCTGATTCTACGTAGAAAAGATTTCTTTTTTGGGAACAGTAACTCTGGTAGGGTTAAGTCAATAGCTTGTTTAAGAAAAATATATGTTGGTACTTGAGCTGACAAGGAGTGGGCACGGGAGAGAAGGAAGTGATAAAGGAAGTGAAACAGTGATAAGAGGTTTATGGACAACCTTGCTGCCACATATAGTATGGACAAGGACACATGTACTGCCTTTCATGGCAGATCCAGTCTTCTGAGAGAAGTGAGCTCCTATATAGGTCCAGGTTCACAGGTTTTTTCCTCTGGATACAGCATTCTTTTCAGAGTAACACATCAGTAGTATAGCTATATGTCCTCAAGAGCTGCCACATCTTCAACAAATTGCCGTCAGTACCCTGCCACCAGTCCACTGCAGCATGTCTGTATGGCTCACCCCTCCCCACCCAAGGCTTTTACAAATACAGTTTAATCAATCCATCACGTTAGCTCTCCCGTGTGCTGTGCTTTGCATGGCACCACACTTGAGCAAACTTTCTCAGCATTCTCCACACACAAAACTTGTTTAAAGCCACTAACGCAGGTAAGTGGAAGGAGTTTTTCTTACTCCCTTTCCACTCTGGGCAACCATATTGTTATAGTCCTCCTATGCTTGGAGGTGCAAGTGGTAGTGAGGGCAGGGGAAAAGCAGAACTCTTTAAAACTGAGTCTAATTAGAATTTTAAAGCATAATTTTATTTTATCTAGCTTTTTTTCCAAAAAGTGAGGCTAATGACAAGACCTAGGAGAGACGAACATCTTAATCATTGCTAGTTATCAGAAAAGAAAGGAGTAATCAAATTCATACAAGCCATGCCAAATCAAAGTATCCATTATCTCCTTTAAACGTCACAAAGCATGCCTCTTCATATAACCCAGCTTTAAACAGGAAGAAAAGCACAAAATACCTCCATACCTGAACCGTCTCCAAGCATCCCAAACACAAACACTCTGAAAGACCTCCTCTCAAAAGGGGGGATATGCACAGGACATTCAGAGCTCCATATTTAAAAGTCCTCAAGTGACAAACAAGCAGCAGATAATATATATGATTCTTTACTTCTCATTTGTATACACGTCGGGGGAATAAGTCAATCTGCTTGCTTTCTTTTATTCTATGAAAAGCCAACAGATGTACTTAATATTGCCTCATAGTATGTTTTATTCTTAACAGAATAAGAATGTAACCAAACAACTCCTGATCAGTAGAACTACCACTGACCATCGCACTTCAAAATGCAGGTTATACTAAGCTTGTTTCACCCAACCAGATTGTGTGACTGGATTTTAAATACTTTTGTTAAAAGCCTCCATCAACCAATACACATACTTGCCCACTGACAGCTATCGTTTCATAGGCTCATCACTGAGAGAGAAAGTTCACCTCAGTTCTCCTTGCCTGCTTCTCTGAACCCCAGGTACTCACACCAGTCTGTTCTTTATGTCAAGTTTAGCTCTTGCCAGACTCTTTGTACGGTTCTTCAATCCACTAGAGCAGGAGAAAGCTATTCACCTGAACACACAAGCCGGTACCAAGTAGGTGTCAGGTGTCTGTAAGCAAGGACAGAGGTGGCAACAATGCCTTTTGATAGCAATGAGTTGTTGTTCTCCTACAGTGTTTTGACTGCAACCTTGATTTGTGGTTTCAACAAGAGTCATTATCTCAGACAGCACTCACCTTGCATCATACTCCTGTAGGCTGTGTCTGTGATGGCATAGATATGAGGGGGCATCTCATGTCTCTTTTTGCCTTTGTACATCTCCACTATTTCTTCTGAGTATATGGGCAGGTTCTTGTAAGGATTGATTACCACACAGAATAGGCCTGAGTAAGTCTGGAAAGAAAACGCCCCAGCAAATAAAGACAGGAATTAAAAATGTTGAATACTTGCACATTTTAACAGTATATTACTTGAAAAAACAAAACTAACAAACCAGTCCTTTTTTAAGTGCTTCTTCTAGTGATGCCATGTGGGATGCTTCCCACTAAGCAGTATTAGAATCTGAGCAACAGCTAAAGTCATCAA
The DNA here is from genome assembly GCF_030936135.1 of Gavia stellata. Classification (NCBI taxonomy): domain Eukaryota; kingdom Metazoa; phylum Chordata; class Aves; order Gaviiformes; family Gaviidae; genus Gavia; species Gavia stellata. The sequence continues at coordinate 58,934,503 of NC_082597.1, read as the reverse complement.
CTGGACTAGTACTCAACCTTTCCAAGTATGCACAGAGCATCAACTGACACATTAGTCACACTGGCATCAAATTGGCCTGCTCCCTGGCTAATTAACAGTCCACTAGGACTGGCTTTTCTTCCTTTCAAAGTTCCTATATTCAAGGCAAGTGTCCAGTTCGTTATAAGGTAGGTGCTCAGCTCCTAGAAAAACACATTTTATTCTGTTCTGCCTCATGTTTGCTATGGATTTATCCAATAATCGATCAACTACAATGTAAATAGAACTTCAAGCCAAAAGAGTTACTAAAAGAAAAATAAGACCAGTGTACTCCTTAGAGGTTTTTAAGACCACTGGACTAGGCTGAATTCAGTGTTGACCCTGCTTTGAACAGGAAGCTGGATTAGATGACCTCCTAAAGACCCTGAACACTTTCATGATTCATAATGTAACAAGTATAACTAGAACTAGACTCAAAACTGTAAGGTCATAAACATAGTATAGTTCTGAACTAGTTAATATAGAAAACAATTCTAAATTATTCTATGCTCAAAGAGTCAGCAGCATTTGCCAAAGTTTACTTCTAATTCATCTCAAACAGTTAATTCATTGATCTGTGACAGCAAACCTCAATTTCTCAATTGGTTTCCACCGGCTTAAATTCTACAGTTCTAATGGAAGACAACTGTCAAAATACTTCTAGTGAAAATATTAAGCTTCTTAAAAGAAAAAAAAAAATCTTTGAGATCTGAATGCCTAAAAAAAACCCTAACAAACATTTTACTTGCAAAGGGAATAGGAGGAGCAGAGGCTTCTTAGATATTTCCTAGATATTCTAAGAATAGTATTCCAAGCCTTGCTCCTGAGGTTTACAGCTACTCTAGCTCCCTGTAAATTTTAGAGGCAGCTGTTTGAAACATCTGGAGAGGAGTAGCTTTCTACAGCAACTTGCAGTGCTACCAGAAGAGAGTACATTTGGTACTTTTTACTACTATTGCTACCATCTCTCCTATTGTTTGCTCAATGAAGAGTGCTTCAGAGTGGTAAAGAGTTCTCCACAATGAGCGCAGAGAGTACTTAATCAGATTTAGCCTCTTTAGCTAGATAAAGGTAAGGATTAGACTACAGGGATCAGAAGGGTGAAAATAGCATCTACTACACAGTTTACAGTCTTATATCCAAATTTTCTACATGCTGGCTTGATGTTAAGTAATTAGCCCACTCTCATACACAGCAGATTGAGATACAGCTTTCACCCTATGCAGCAGATTCAGATACAGCTTTTACCCTATGTCCCCCAGAAAGCAAAATTTTTATAGATATTTAAGGTTCCTTTTCCATACCCCAGTATAAACTATTGGGAAATGTTTTCAGACCTACTTTTTTTTTTTTTTTAATATTTGAGGAATATTTGAATAGCTTGCAGAAAACACTACATCTCTTTCCAAAGTGGGAAACTACAAAAGCTTGCTAAAAACCTTTTAGCGTAGGACTTAAAAAGTTCCAGGAAGCTAAGCTTCAGTGAGACATTCTAGTCAGGTTAGGTTTGAGGTAGTGCTCAAAAGGAACAGTTTAAGGAGTTTGCAGAAACCAACTCAGCAATGCTAGTTCCTTCTGCCTCAGCCTTAGTTCTCCATGATGTCAGACAGTACTTGTAGAGCACAGAATAGCAGCTGAAAGACTGGGTCATGCTTTCCTGTCCTTTGACTACACTAGTGGAAGACACAGTAGGACCAAGAGGTAAAAAGGAGTTGACTCAGGAGTAGCATGTTCACAGCACATGCAGTACACCTTTTCCTTATACTGGCATGGAAATAATTGACACTGGAGTCAACTGAACTGTTAGAAGAAAAGCTGTAATTTTATCAGAGTTCTGGAAAACAAGTAAACAAAAACCCTCTAGGCTGCCAGTTCCAGCTGTCTGCATTAGCAATCATCTCACCTCAAAACCCATGGCAGCAGCAACATGCATGTAGTAATCAAAAGAAGATGCCCTATATAGTCCCTATTCCCTCCCGCAACAAAACTGTAACTCATGCCACAGACTGAACCTGGCTCTCCTTTGAAGGTGTTAATAAAGCTAAATGCCTGTTTGCTGCTTTTGGGAGATTAGAAGCGAGAGCAAAAGAAAAGTGGTAGCAAGTACTGTAAAGTTTTCTTGTCTGTATTTGTGTGACAAATTAGAATTGTCACTTTTCAAGTAAGAATAGTGTCAAGTCTGAAGCTGGACTGAAGCAGTCTTACAGATGAGAGCAGCAGTTTAGAAAACAGAAGAAACTAATTTCAATTAGAGTGATGAAACCATGAAGCAGGTATGCAGGAAGAAGCCATCACCTTCTTCCAGCATTCTGGTTGCCAGGAGAAATACCACAAGGAAGTTTCCTTGCAGTATAATGATCTCAGACAGATGTGTGAGGTGCTATTTTTGTCTAACGAAGAGAGGCAACTAATCATGGCTGGAATAGGCAACTGAGCAAGACCACCATGTCACAACTGCTGGTCAAGCACACTGACAGAGTTTTATATAGGAAGCAAGTTGAATTACATTGAGCAGAAGCTGCCAGCCCTACTACAGAGAAGACAAGAGTCATCTTCATCTTAAAGTACAAATAAAGACTTATATGCATAAATCCCTGAATTGAACCCAAGGCTCCAACTGAAAGGCTAATCTATTATAAGCATAGCTGGCTTGGAAATCTGTACTTTGTTTCAGACATTACTATCTCAAAATAGAATTCTGGCATTACCTTTCACTAACTATTTCAAGTGACACACAGGCCAAACTGAAACTGATTTTATTTTTCTAACTGCTAAACTAGCTCTGAAGAGCTGAAAGGACCATCTGCAGCATGGCACAAAGCTGACAGCATCATAAAGTTTATTTTCCAGCAACTGTTAACTTCAACGAAATAACTGGAACATGTAAGGTTGAGTTTTGAGTTTCACACTGAATACAAACAAGGCAGTTCAGGTAAGCAAGACAAAAGTTGAAAATTATCTTCTGATAAAGCATTCCAAATAGAAAGGGTTATTATGAAAGCCAGTCTATCAGCAAGTCACCTCAGTGCAGAACTAACCAGCACATGGAAACAGCAAATTGGTGTCAGACTCAAGCTGTTAGTTCTTGAAATGTTTGACACTCCTTGCTCAAAATTTGCCTGCACCAGCCATAAGATTTCCCCCTTCCTTTTATAGGATGGGTAGATAGAAAAATAAAGTTAAAAAAAGAAAAGAAAAAAGCCACAAAAACACACAGCCCTGCTGGCAAAGAAGAGAGAAAGGACAAGAGCAGAACTAAATTATGCTTATGATCTTTCCAGAGACATTTATGCTAAAGATACATTGCGTGTATTCTCTTTCTTGAAGAGGATTAATGATCAACTAACAGCCACTCCAATGAAAGTATTTTAAGCCTTCACATTAATCTCCTGACTTGCTGAGAACTGCTGACAGGTGAGATCAGTCCATTTCACAAGTGCACAGAAACAGTTTTGGCAAGACTAAGATTCTGTAATAGAGCATTGCTATGTTAGGTTTACTTGGATGAAGGGTGTGGGGATTTTTTTTTTTTATACTTCTTACAATCCAACTAGAAGAACTTAATTTATTACAGTCACAGACTATGTCTGAAATTTCAGAGGATATCTTGCAAAATATGTGAAACAGCCCATTGCATAGTGTGCAATAGACTTTGAGATGCTGTTGAATTATTTTCAACAACTTATTACATAACCTAGCAATGTTTCCTGTTCTAAAAATGCTACACGTGATCTTGCACATCCTATTTCATCTCAATACAAAGATTCTTCCCTCTGAGAATAGATTTTGACCAATAGTCAAAGGAGTTACTGACTACACAGAATAATTAACTGCATGAACCTCCAACCACATTAGGTCTCAAAATTCTGAGAGCAGAAGGTGGGAGTCGGACTAAATCTACATCAGCTTTGCATCCTTCAGATGTTCTCTGATCATTTCTGCCAATAGTTGTCTATATGCCTCCATGCCACTCCAGAAGAGCAGTGGTCACAGCACTAACCAGAGCCAGAGTTTCTAGCTTGTGTTCATGCTCCTTAACTTAGAAGGCAACAGTTCACAAAGGTTTTTACCCAAGAGAGATAGCTAGGGTGAACTCCCGCTATGTGGTGTCTTAGATACCACCAGTCCCTGTTAGGACAGAAGAGGTCATCTATGGCTTGCCATGTAGATGATGACATAAAAGACTATATCCCTTTGGGTATGACAAAGTAGTAAGCATTCAAAAAGACCCAAAACACACAGATAGGTATTGCAGAAAGTTTTTACTCATGTTGTCTTCTCTGTATGACAAGAGAGGCAGCTTTTGGATTGTGGCAGCACAAAAGGCGGGGGGGGGGGGTGGTGGTGGGGTGGTGGTGGAGGAAATCTAGACAGACTTTCTTCAAGGACTGTATTAATATACATGTTTACATATGAAATTTATTCTTTAATACATTTTATTTTAATAGAACTTCTAATCTACTGCAAAGAAGATTTCATAGTGCCTAAAAATACTGAACATCCAGCATTTCTACATCCCTCAGGATTCCATCTCAGGCAGTCCCATTTTAATTCTGTAAGCAGAGGCTAGTTTGAAAATAAATAAACCAAGAAACACTAGTTCCCATTTTAACCAGCCACTGCACCCAAATTCTACACTACCCCTGAGTTTAATCATTCATTCTATGCCTGCAGATTATTAATAAAGTAGAGGCTATCACAACCAACATCTGCTGGCTAAACAGAGGAAAATCAGAAGGGTACCAAAGAACCAGACCAAGGGTCCAATTATCCTTCCCCACCTTTCCTTATTTATTGCTTTTGGTATTATTTTGGTGAAGTAGCTGCTGCATGCTTCATTGGGTACGACTGTTGGTCCCATAAATGGTATCTCTGTCATTTCCACATCAATAAGAAGCAGCAATCTCTGCTTTTGTCCATTTTGGGGTGGAAAGAAAAGGAAATATTTCCCATCTGCAAGCACATGCAGGCACGTATGTGCCGTCTCTACTAAAACACTCCAAGATCCAGAATTTTTATAACACAAAAATCTTGGTATTAGCATTCTTTCCCACTGAAGCGCCAGACGTGGGAAAAAGCAATTCAGATGTTAGGTATATTAGGACTGTGTTTTTATTATTATTTGGTTCCATTCAGATCAGACTCCCTGTTAAATGGCATTCAAAACATCCTGCAAACAAAGACATTAAAATGTTGAAGACAGATTTACCACAGCATTCCTTGAAAGTTTCAACTTTAATAAGAGGGGGATTGGCATAGTTTAGTGAAAAAATTTTAAGTTGAGGGAAGAAGCTAAGTCACATGAGAGTTGCGCAGAGGGGCAATGAAAGGTTAGCATACACATTTTAGAAGCAAAGTGATTACAGTAAATTCACATACTATGCAATCAAGAACTCTTACCCCAATAGACAAGATTACTTACATAGATCAGTCCCGAGTAGTATCTCTCCTTCAAGTTGTGAAGCACAGAAGCCTCATTCAGGCATGTCAGCTCCGCCATATCTTCTACTTTGGAGAATTTGGGGGGGTTCATCTTCTGGATGTCATCCTTATTTACTTTCACTTTCTTCCCATTCTCTGCCAGTTCCACAATGGCCTCATCTCCTACTTCTTCCTTCAGGCTAGCTGCCTCAAACCCATTCTTCTCCGAGGGAACCCATACCAGCTTCTTAGCTGCCCAGTCAGCCTGAGTCAGGGGGTTATTAATGATGTTTTTGTCCACATAAAGGTACTTATCTGCATCTCTTTGTGACATTGTGTTTTAGAATTGGGGACCTGTGAAAAGAGAGAGGGGAAAAAAAAAATATCTTTTTAAAGCCTCAAGTTGCCTTGCAAATTCCTAGAGGCAGACAGGCACATGCTAACTACTCCAAGTCCCTCATCATCACAGCATGCCTCCCCCTCCTTTAGTTTCATGTTAGTAAGCACTGGTAAGTTGTCAAAGTTCCAATAAGGTCAAGGTTTTGCTTGCCAAGAGGATGAAAAAAAAAACCCAACCCCAAACTAACAAGCAGTTGAAAAAGAAAACCTACAACAAAACACTGACCGTTAAGCATTTGGAAGCCATTATTTGGCAGAAAAGAGAAAGCACATTAAAGTGGTAAGCATCAAACAATTTGTAAGATGTGCCAATACTCACAGCATCAGATACTATGTTAGTAACGTTCAGGTCAAGATTAGCCCTTCACTGCTCTACCTGGTAGAGATATTAGCTCAGAAATATAATCATAAATGTTTAATCAACACTTTTACTTCCTATCTCCTTGTTCTGATAAGCTACGAATCAAATATCGCAACATCTTAGAAATGCCATATACCAGTCTAGACAATACATGAGATGCACTTTGCTTCTAAAAGACATCATCGATAATTTGAGGACACCAGTTAAGACCACAATTAGATACTTCCCATCACCAGCTTAGTAGCAACACCCAGCCCACCAGTTTCTATCTTTTTTCTAGATAACGTTCAGTAGCAAAATACCTTCAAGACAGTAACAGAATAAACATGCGGTCAGGAAATTTTACAGCGAAAAATCCTCCATTGAGATCCTTGTATGAAGCTGTGGTAAGGTAGAGGAGAGAATACCACCCCTATAAGAGGGAGATTTAGGCAGCATGCTCAGAAAATGGCACCCTAGATTTAGTGTTTCATCAAAACCAGAACACTACTGCCAGGGATTTTCCAGTTTATAAGGCAGCAATTTTATTGGTGCCATTCAGAAATCCTTTCAATCAGAAGAAAGGACTGCATGCGCCAAGGCTCATTAATCCTATAACAGCAGCCTCTTTACAAGGTCCCATAAACATTACTTCTTGGATCCTTCCTCACAAAGATACCAGTGTCCTCAATATATGCTTTTCATAACTTGTATAGAAGCTAGAGCTATTTACCATCAAAAGAAGAGGAAATGAAAATATCAACATTCCTGTCATGGAAGACTGTCAGGATCTATAGGGATAACCTTTTTACAGAAAATACCCATATTTACAAAGCAGCCTGCAAATCAAATGGGTGAAGTCTGACTATAGATACTGCAGACAAAAAGGTATTAAGAGCAGGACAGAAGCAGTTCAACTCCCAAAATATGCATGAGAGCAACAATAGATGTTGAGTCCCAGCATTAGCAAGCAGTGAACGAAGCCAGAAAAACCATCAGCTATAAACAATGATGGGCACAAATGCCCACACCAGTTATCTGTAAGCATGTAGGGAAATTCCTTTCAACAAATGTATCACTGTAGGTGGTATGCAACTTTGTGGCAGAGACTGTATGGATAGCTGTATATTCACAGTCAAAAATTCTTTAGCAAACAAAGAGAAAATTACTCTATAAATAATAATTTCCTTTAGCTTGAGTTTAAAATCTTTGTCTTAAGCCTTACAGGATATGCCAAGTACCTATCGCACACTTTACCTCATCTTTCCTTCCCCACAGGGTCACTGACACTTCCACCTCAGTCACCACA